>NW_011333588.1:66061-78410 GCF_000735185.1 Notothenia coriiceps
AATTTGGGGGTGTAAGTCCTATAAGTCTATAAGGTTCTTATTGGCGATTGGGCGGGGAGGAGGTTTTCTGTTATTTATTGTTCTGTTGCGGTTGAGAGACCACCGAGTTTGTAATATACCCGTTGAAAAGTGCTAACACATATTTTTAGACTCAATGGCTGTCGTTCACATTCGGATTCGCATGATTGCGTGGCTAGTGTGTTTTGGGGGCGTGTGCTGCGATTGTTTACATTAAAGTCAATGCGAGCGTATCCGGATCACTACGACGGACAGACGCAATGCCGTCAGAAATCGGCAGCATTTGGTCGGGTAGCAGGTCTGCGAGTCATGCGATGTAGGATGAAGCGATGTGATTTACGGTTGCCTTGCCCGTCAAACGCGAGAGTTCATTGGGTTGCAACTCGAATGCTGTCATAATTTTCTACTTGTGTTGAGCTCAGCGATTCTCTGGCTTGGCGAGAGTGGGCATCAATGTATGGTGAGGATTGGCATGCCTGTCGTCCATGATTTACGGGACGTCAAACCAGGAAAACATCAGCCATAAGCTGTTAGGGCAGTTAGCACACAGAAGTCACAGCTCCTCATCTCTGTTCAGTGAAACACTGTATAGGAAGTTACAAGGGACGAAAAACACGACAGATACACTGGTGTGTGTCATGCGCGAATACAGTCCGCTGGTTTATTCCGGGCTGTAAGGCCGTTGTTATGAGTGTGAAATGAGCATATACAAAACGTTAGCTTTGCCCTGGGTCGGACCCAATCCCTCATTCGGAAAACACAAGCATTTTAAAGGGTTTTTTCGCCTGCCGTCTGTCTCAGACTTGTCAAGCATTAATTCATGGTTTTTACTAAACCGGTATCAGTAGGTTGTTACTGTCGGCATCATTTAGAAACGTGTATTTACAAATTTAATCACGGTAAAATATGTTCATTTTGGTTGTAGTTGTAGCTCCCCAAGCGAGCGCGTTCTTGGTTTGAATGATGCGAGTAAACCTAAACACAGGTTGGCAGCCGCGGTGAAACCTTTATATATACAGTCTATGGGTGAAATATTCGCATCGCGTCCGGTGTGGAACGCACAATTAGACTAGCTACAGCGATGCGATAGGAGCGATTAGAGCGAAGCGAATATTCGCATTGCGTCCGGTGTGAACGCAGCATAAGGCAAATCACAGCTCAAGTGATAAGAAAGTGACCTGTACACATGGGCGTCACAGACATTATATGACAAGTCCCCCCCACTTTTTCAAATGATTAGTTTAGACCCCCCCCACTTTTACCATGTGGAAAGTCCGTGAATCGGTCTATCCACTCGCCGCACTTTGTAGAGCGCTGTGTCAGTGCTTCACTATCAAATCCATTCCACTTGCTTATTGAGAGAATGCCCAAATCAATGAAACTCCGTACCATGTTTTCACTGCTACTTTGTACCAAGGCAGATTCTCACATAGCACATGTTCAAGGAGTGTTGTCATAGTTGGACAGCTCAGATCTGTTGTATGAAGCGATGCCGGTAGCGGAGGTAAGGCACACACACCAAATGTTCAGGACATTGTTAATACAGCGAAAATCAAAGCTGACGATCTCTTGGTTTGATATGTTTTCTCCCCCAGACAACATGGACATAAGAACATTTTTTTCAAAGAAGAGGAAAGTAAGTCATCAGCTGGTAGCAGTTAATCAGTTAACAGTGATGGCGGCGGCAAAAGCGTCTCACTTCTTGAGGGGAGTTTCATCTTTATGTCATGATAGAGAGATACAAATACTGAATAGTTTAGATGAGAAAAGGCATTGAAATGCTTTATCATGTAAACAGGGAACATGAATAACCCCATCTCTCTGTGCTCATGTAATAATAATGATAAATATGTAATAATACTCATAAACGGCTTACTGATGTCCATGTAGAGACGCAGTCTGTGTGTTTTACTGGAGCCTCAGTTCGATAAGAGATTATTTTCTGAGTTAAGGTAGGGTAGGTAAGAATGGAGAAACCAGCTTGAGTGCACTAGAATTTGAAAGTACGCAGCCGAAAAAAATCTGGCCCTTCCTTCAGTCTTCCTTACAGAGCCCCTCCTCCAACACACACGAATGCGCACATGGCCAATAAGGGCACGAGATAAGTTTGTGCACGAGATGGAAGGCTGACAGGCAGGTAGGCCATCCAGTTATCTTATTAATAAGATAATAATTGGTCCACGGCTTCCACAGATTAAATATTTGTATATATTTATTGTCAAATCATTTCATTTAAATCAAATCAAGTTTTATTTATATAGCACATTTTAAAAACGATTTTTGGTCCAGCCAAAGTGCTGTACATATAATAACTACCTTACAGTAAGGACACTATACAGTAAATACAACAGCACAGTTTATGCATTTATTCATTGCTATCGGGATGTTAAGAGCATTCAATGGAATATAACAAAAAGTGTTTCTGGGGTGAATTACCTACCCTACCTTTAATGTTTTCTCTGCTCTGATCCTCCAATACTATAACAATGACAACGTTTTTCTGATCTGACAATGCAATGTCAACCCTGATTAGGGTTAACCCTAACCCTTCCAATGGAGTGTCACATTTGTATGGCCATTATTGGGCTTGAACTTAAACAAACTTAATGTTAACTTTTTCTAAATGTTTAAATATTGCGCACATGAGCAGGAAACAAAGTTAAACTCACTGACAAAAGGCTGCCTGCACCAGAGTCACCTCACCTTCCTATTTCTGATTCACAAGTGAAGCTACTGCCTTTGCTTTGCTTTTCCATTTACCCAATCCTACACTTCAAATGTGCACATTTCCCACCTGTCACAGTTTTGTTTACAGAATAACAGAGTGTAGTTAAAGCAAGCATTCCAATTCTCATGGGGGGGCAGATATCAAAGTGTTGTTAAATCAAACCGTGTGCATGCAAGCAGCCTCGCTTTTACATCTCTTACTGTTTAATTCAAAAGCTGTTCACTTCAAAGCGACACCAATACAATCATTTGATTAGGAGCTTTCCGGCAGGACCTCATTTCCATCAAGGAAATCTGTGCATTGGGTCCCCAGAGATGATCAGAAAAAGGCACAAATGACTGCATATTAATGTTACAGTACTTTACAGTGTGTACCCTCATTCATCAGTGGCAACAGCAGCGAAACAGTTACTCTAAGGCTGGAAGATTCTCATCCCCAGTACATCTCTTCGTACATTCTAAAGAGGGCTAACATTTGGTGGGACCGTGTTGTGTGTGTGGGCAGATGAGACTTCATGAGTACACAAATTATGCTCTGAGGCAAGCCTAGTGAGGAGGATTCTGCACACCACAGCTATAATTTGGTGCAGACTCCACACAAAAGGACAAAAATCAAATATCAATTGTCCGCTGATGCAACATGCAGCGAAACATCATTAATTCTTGTTTTTGTGTGTTGACAATTATCCCGTACGTAGGGTGGTAATTTGCCGAATAGAATCTATCCTCTGAAAAAACGATTACAAAAATGTCCAGCATGCATACAAAAGGTCACTGCCAGACAAAAAGGAGGGCTTAGTGAAACCAGCTGATTTTTATTCCTGCTGTGAAAGAGTGGGAGGGAAGGGGGGGAAGTCTTTCTCTCGGAGGGTATGGCTGGACTGTAGCGGTGGTGGGGTGGGAGGTGGTACTTGCAGACTAATTGCCCAAAGCATGGCGGGGTGATAAAGCAACAGGCCGAGCAGAGTGACGGCCACGGCGGTGAAAAGACCCCGCTCATAGCAGCACCATAAAGGCTAATTACCGCCATAGAAAGAGCCGCCCCTGCCATTGTGCCATTTGGAAAAGAGCAGAGGGGAAAAACAGCAAGATAGGCAGAGAGAGGAGACGAACAAGCGGAAAGAACCTGCAGCAATAAAGACTTAACCAGGAACAATTAAGTCTGCAGTGCTGCTAATGAGAAAGCCGAGATAAAACTCGGGTGCTAAATTTAAACGTAGGAGGGTTCCATAGCCTCTCTCCAGGGCTCAATACTCTGCCTTTGCCAATAACGGATAAGTCCTCCTGAGTTTCAAAGGTAAGCCACAGAGGCGGAGGAATATATATCCCCTGGCCTGTGTGGGTAATAAAGTCTTGAGCCTTGGTGGCCAGCGGCGCTGGTATGATAAACCCCCCCCCAGCAGGGTGGAGGAAGGCTCCCCGGGGAGAAAGGTGCACTGATGTTGGAGATGCAAAACAAATGGCCGAGGGATATGTTACATATAGCACCACTGTGCCGACACATTACAGTTGGCTGTAATTAACCATTGGGGGGAGAAGTCTGAGAAATGCATTAGTGGTAGCCGATTGGCTTTGAAAAATGACACAAAGAAACAGGAATTTGGCAACGAGACAGCCTAATAGACTGTAAATCTGGCAGAAAATTGGCATGGTTATGGCATTTACCCTCTCCACAGGACTGCGCATTTTAGAAGGCATCTTATTCTAAATTGTGATACTATAAGCAAGGCAATATATGACAATTGTTTAAAGTTGACATATTGTGCTTATTTTCATTATCATTATTTTTTAGCTTTGGGTATAATTTGTGTGGATTTCACATTTGTCACGCTGTTGTTTTTGGTCATTTGGTAAATTGTTGTATAAAATGTAGATTAAAAACAGCTAAATAATGTCTTCCTTCCAATAGCTACATTATCCAGGACCTAATTCAACTTAAATATCTGAAATTCAAGTAATTGTTCATCATTTGAGATGTACTTTATCAATACTCCTTGTGACGAAGGTAACTTCGTCACTGTGGACAGACGGCTTCGGGCCTTGTACTATTGCACATGTGGTTTTATCCTTTCCCCATGTCTGTTACTGCTGATTATGTTCACCCGGTGCCCTGTGTTGTCTCCTCCCCCCCCCACCTATGTCTAATTGCTCCCCCCCCACTTGTGTCTAATTGCTGATTAGTGTTTGTCTGTTTAGGCTCTGTTTCCCTGTCTGTTAGGGGCTGGTAGTGTGTGTGAGATCCTTGTGGTGGCTGGTGACTGTGTTCACGTGGGCAGCAGATTGAGGCTGTGTCATATGTTTATGATTTAATAAATGCCCACACTGGGTTATATTTTTGGACGTTCTGCCTCTGCCTCCTTGCTTGGTCGGGCCGCTCAATTGTCGGCTTCATACTCCTCATAGTAATCTCTTTAAAAAACATTATAAAATGTTTGACATGATATAAATGCATTATATTATCAAGAAAAAGTCACACCTTTTCGATTTTTATAAATAATTTAAATATATATATTGCTGTTGTTATCATCTACAGGACACATGTGTCTGGTTAATTATTTTTCTACATATAATTACTATTGTCAATGTCAATGCTATGGTAAGTCATGGTATTCTAAAATAAGATAAAATTCAATGCAACAAATGTGTTGCTAATGGGGTTTCACAAATATGATTGTTTCACAATATGTTTCACTATAGCATGATTACAAAAGGTAGGAAAACACAAAAGGTACAAAGAAATTCGGAAAATAAAGTGAAACCCCTTTGGTAGTACAACATAAGCTAAAACAGAACTACATATACTGATTTCATGCCGCATAGAGATAGACGTGATATGACCACGTCACTCCAGCTTTACACTCTCAATCAGTTCTGACCAGGTCAGAGCTCTCTCTTTTATTGGCTGCTCTTCATGACTCATGGCCTATGATTGGCTCAACAGTGAGAGATGGAGGGAGAGAGCTTTAACTCTGTTGGCCTGCTGCTGATTAAATGACATCAAGGCACAGCTTCTCTCTATCATTTCTCATTCCAACCATACAGTTTCACATTGTCGCAAGCATGATATTGTACTGTAGCGGAAAAGGAATTGTCTCTTAATTAACATGCAAAGAATAATATAGTCAACCTTCATTTTTAGTTTGCTAAGATATACGGTTTTCTCAACATTGTACTAAAATGCTGCTATTGCTTTTAAAGGGCCCTATTTATTGGAGAGGAGTTTTCCCTTTCCTGTAGTGTGTTATATAGGTTTGTGTGCATGTAAAATGTCTGCAAAGGTTAACATCCCCGAGTTTGTCTCCTACACACTCCTGCAATAAAGCATGGCAACTAAAACATTCAAGAAAAAATCATGTTTTAAAAAGCTTAAATTACCTGCTTGGCTGAAAAGGAAAAGGAATTCCAGTCTCATACATAATGTTCAACACATATCCACCGCCCTTAACCCTATAGCCTTATCTTTCCAAGCAGAGTTTCTCAAGTTTCAATTTGTTCAATTTTAAAACGCTGGCATTGTACATTGTGTACTGCAGAATCACCTAGAACGAACATAATTCCTCAAGAACTGTCAGCTAGACAGATGATAAAGGGGAGGATATATTTCCCAGCCGGATAAGTACTTAACTACTATATCGATCATTCTTTTGTACGGTTTCCCTCCTAATGAACAGATGACCACCTCTGGCTTTGTATCCCTTTTTGTCCTTAAAATGAGTCTGTGTTTGCTAGGTTGTGATGAATGTGTCAACTTTGTCAAACAAAACAAGAAAATGCTTTGTAATTTGACCTTAATTACACCCTGATATTTTCAGATTTAAGAAATATTAATGCATTAAGCGCCCCCTGCAAACAATACATACATAAAGTATACATCATACATATATATGCTTACAATACTGTTTTTGACGACTAGTGCAAGACAACACTTGCTTTACTATTCTCATTTCAATTATACCATATTAAACGTGTCGCAGGTCCAAATTGCACAACTTGGGTTACCAAAAATACACCCCAAAGGTGTGAACAGTCCTGGAGATCGTAAATGTTCTCTTGTGCAAATAAACAAAAGTGTTAAATTATTTGTGCAATTATCTTCAGAACATTTTAAACAAATTACCTCAATGGTAGGGTCAAAAGTGGTGTGTCCCCAGTGTCCCCAGAATAAATTACACCTGTGCTGAGAACATATTTCACAATCAGTGTACCAATAAAAAGGTATTTTGTCAAATAAATACCGTGGGACCCAGGGAAGAACCACAAAATATACTGCCTTCCTCTTTTTAATAGACCTGAACATGCACACACACATGTCACTGAGGCCATCAGATGTCCACCTGCGTCCAGCAGTGAGCCAGCTAGTGACATTTGGGAGTGAAGGAAAGAAGCAGGAACCCCAGCAGACCTTGGCTGTAATGAGGGAGCAATGAGGTTTGAATCTGCTCATTACCAACACCTAGAGCTGCAAGGAAGCTGAGCTGACAGCCGCCGAGGCAGGAAGGGACCCTGGGAGGACCGCCGCATGAGGCAGAGCCACTGCAAGGAACAAATGGGGGGGCCAGGAATAGATATCACCTTCAGGGGTTTAGACTGACAGTAGGTTTTTCTCCAACATGGGTTCCTGTAATCTTGCCCTGAGGCTACCAGTTGGGTGGAAAAAACACAGGAGCGGCGTTTAGACCACTAATAAAACCCTCTTCAGAAATAATGAGATGCTAAAGGTCGTGCTGTCACTGTGTCTTTGAATGTGACCACCTTCCTGGAAGAAAACACAGAGAAGGATTTTGCACTGGGTTTAGTCTTTTCAAGGTGGAAAAGCCCCTGAAACATCAGCAGAGTTTCAGTTTCCCTTGGGAAAACTGAAACTCTGCTTTTAAACTCAGACTAATGAAACTCTTTAAGGTTAGCAGTCGCTGAAGGCAGAGTGAGCCGCAGCGTATATTTAATGTAGTAAAATCTGTTCACCACTGCGGGAAATTAAGGGCTGATTCACTGCAACATTACTACAGCTCCAGCTGATTGGAAGACTATAGAACAAGACAATTTAACTGCAAGTTTTACAGAGTGTTTTAATGGAATATTGATGAGTGGAACACAGAGGCAGATAACACGAGCTGCCTCTGATATCTGGCCTCTTTTGATTTACAACATAATTGATTATGTTTTAATATTTTACTGCGCTCTTTGGGGTTTTGTCTTTCCTGTAGTGTGTTATTTAGGGTTTTGTTATATTGGCTAGCGCTCCAACACATTGTACGTGATAGACTGAGGGGCTGTTCTTTTCTAATCGGGTGAACAATCACAAAAAATTTAAAAATAGGTGCTGAAGCAAAGTAAAGACCTTTTGGAACACAAAAGCATGGAAACATGTCACAGTAGAGACACAAATATGAACCTAAGTATGATTACAATAAGGCCCCTTTAATACCGTTATGTCCTCAATGACAGTCATTTTCTAGGGGAAGCTAGAGAAGAACATCTGCTTATGGCGCAACAGTAATAATCCAACATTGTCCATCTGAAAAGCCAACACCTTTCTTCCGTCATTTTTTTTACTGTGGTGCAAACTGCTTCCAGGAAATAAGCATTATCTGATGCTCTTTACACCTCCCGGCTCCTCAGCTTCGGTAGCAATACAATCTGAAAGGTATTTCCAAAACTGTAATCGATTGCTGCCCTATATTCTTTCTGTCTGCAGGTAGAGAAAATTGTCCATTTATCGCAGGGTTGGTATTTCGATCCCTGATCATTTTTTTCCGATTATTAATGTGTTCCTGAGCAAAAACACTGAACGCCGTACAAGCATTTAAATGCAGCTTTATGTGATTAGAGTGAGTGTACTGGTGTGTTTGTATTTGAGATGTATTTTCTGCATATCATTTACAATTTAATATTGAAATAAGTGGAATTAAAAGAACAAATTAAACCATTGTATGATTTCATCTTTTATCATCATTAGGTAGCTAATAACTTAATAATTTGGAGGGATGATAACTTATTAACTTGTTACCTAAAGGAACTAAAGGTTTTCTGCATTACCTAAATAATCTTATTTTGCATGTCGTGTCCAGTACATGCATATTATTAATAATAATAATGTTATCCTGCTATTGTTTTTTAAATAACAGGTTCATTTTGAATATGGAACCCTTCTGATCGGTACGCAGTTTGAAACCCACATGGCAACAAGGACCCCATAGGTAAAAATGAAAATAATATGTATTGCACTGTAATAGAAATAATGCCGGTTAAAAAATGCCTTCCATAACAAGCATTATAAGGGGGAATTTGAACAAAAACAACTATATAATTTGAACATGTACAAATTAGAGAGAACATAAATCATTTAATAACCCCTCACCATCATTTTGTCTGCCTCTCTCTGCCCCTGGTTCCTGACAAGCCCTGAGGTAATTAATACTTGTCAAACACCTCAACACGCAACCTACCCTTTTGCATTACAGAAACACATTAACAAACACTTCCTCGTATACCGCAGGACTGACGTCGCCACATCCGCAAAACCCGCCGGGCTAATTGACTCTTGACAGAGAGATCACCAAGTGAGATCTCGCTAATTACCTGAGTCTCCAGTCATATTAAAGGCAACACACAATCGTGCGCTCACACATTTATTGCATAGACACTTTGGTTCCACTGATATTTGTATTCAGAGGGATAAAAAAGGAGAGGTTGGGCGCAGCGACAGGGAGAGCTGCTGTCTGCTGTTCCACCACTTCTTAATTAACCGTCAGAGCAGTGCTACAGCTGGCTGACGGAGAGACAGGCGCACCATGTCGTCAGCTGTTTCCTGTGACCCCAGAGGGAGGGACGTAATTGACTGTCTTAGTTGTGCTTTCACCACAAACAGTATTGTAGGCTTCTCTCGTTTTATTGTTTAGTTAGCTGCAATGCCTTATCATCAATGGTATTTGAACTAAACAATCTAAGCATTTTTTTTCTTTTTTTTAAAAGCAAATCTGTTATCCTGTTAAGCCCCGAGCCTGTTTTTCAGGCCTCAGGCTCGAGAAAGGACATTCCCAGAACAAATGACTATAACTTTACTTCTAAAAGGGGTAAATTAATAATCTTTTTTCTCAAAGCAACGATAAACCAACCGAGTCTCACAAAAAAGCGTGGTCCACAACTTGGGACGTAGTATTTCTACAAAAACGCCTCTGAAATTGTAAGATCCCTACGTTTTTTTTCACCATTCATTCCAATGGCTGGCGTCTATATCACGTGATCTTCAAATTTCTCCCTGCAGAAAAAAAAAACATGGCCGAACTTCGTTTTATTCTCGGTGGAAAATGCCTATTTTAAAGTTTGTTTGGCCATTAAAATGCGTTTTGATGTCATTTGATGCGAGAAATATGAGTTGTTATTTCAGATTATGTGTGCAGTGGATGTACATGATCTTTAGTTTGCTAGTTATTACGAAGATTACTTCAGAAAATTGCGTCCATAGAACGTTTTCATTGTTACCAAGGTGGTTGCTAGGGACGCTGCTATCGATATTATTTCTGTTATGTTGTGTAACTGTTTAATGGTGTTATCTTTATTGCTACCCCCTTCCCCGTCAATAGTGTTGGTCCACAGCGCAAACGTATTAGTTTAACAAAATCCGCATCTAAAGATACGTTATTTTCCCCAGTGCAATTCCAGTCTCACATCTCACATCACATCGTCATTAACAAATAGACCGAAAACATTTAAAAAAAAAAAAATAATACTTTATTCCGAGTGTGCTTGCTTTTCTCTTTGAAAGTCATCCCATAACGGTATTGTAATACACGGTTCGGATGCATTAAATATTACATATCTGCCGTAGTTCTCTATTTATAGAGCCCTGATGAGAAGACTTCTAGACAAACATGAGGAACTGCCGCCAACACTGAAAACGTGACGTGGATCATAAATATATCAGCAATTAAACAACATCTTACATTTCTTTTCACACAATACGTCTCCTTGATGCAGATCAACACTAATTCGGCTGACTTTTATATTTGATCCAATTGGTAGATAGGCTGTATTTACACCATAAAGGTGCACAGCTGATAGAAAGGGATACCTGGTTAAAGCATGTTATTGAATTTCATTATTTTTATTATTAGATATTAATAGGATCCCTTTAAAGTATATTAATTACTCGTTATTCTCTACTAATAGTTAATTAAAGACTGTATATAATGACTATTTT
Organism: Notothenia coriiceps; assembly: GCF_000735185.1. Classification (NCBI taxonomy): domain Eukaryota; kingdom Metazoa; phylum Chordata; class Actinopteri; order Perciformes; family Nototheniidae; genus Notothenia; species Notothenia coriiceps. The sequence continues at coordinate 77,007 of NW_011333588.1, forward strand.
GCACATCCTTTCAAGATTAGATATTCTAAGGTTTATTGACATATCATATTCACAAACGGTATAGTTATGCAATGAATGAAAAACTTGGGTCGCAGGTTCCTCAATAGTGCATTACAAGACATCTATCAATATTTGTGCATACCTCCAGCAATGTTAACTATGTTGAAGCACTTATTTTAACTGATATTATACATATGTATTATACTCTTATAGGATGTATATAGATATTTCATCTCCGGCCTTGTCTCTTTTTTGGCAACAAGATATCCATTTTATCGTGTAGACTCAACCTGTTTATACTGTGACACCCGTCTTTCCATATTTTCAATCGGCGACTCCGAAGTCAGACGTTACAACTTTGTTTTGTTGTCTATTCGGTACCTTGAGTATTCCACATCAGTACCTGAGACTGGACTCAAAGTTCGTCAGTCGTAAATTTTTGTCAATGATTTAGTTCGAAGTCGATAGTGATTTTCTTCGTATTCAGATCCTAATCTTTCAGATTACAGTGTCCCCGTCCAAACCTTTTTCGAACAGGTAGCGATAAATAGGAAGTCATCTGGGCCTGATGACCGTTACCACAGAAGTGCCTCCAGAGTGATTTTGTTAGATAATCTTTCTAGGTCGGACTAAGTCTTCGACGGACGAGCCAGGGAGAGATTGTGATTCTTTCACCTAGTGTAGTGATGGACGAGACTTCAGAAATCCGTGTACCGAAGGACACACAGTTTCTTATCTGAAAGTTAAAGTTAAAGAATTACAGCAAATAATATAATTGGATGAACAACCGATCCCTGCGACGAAGCTATAACACAAAGCGTGTACAAAGGGATAGATTACCGTGCAGAGATGACACCTCAACATCAAAATTTCTCTGCAAAAGCATAAAGGGTATTATTTCGTTCAACGGGTCATATGACACATTCGTAGGCCCCCCAAATCCCTATCCTTTGCCTCGCAGTGTAAATTTTGTATATTAATTACTTACCCACTTTTAAACCGAACACGGGTATTACCCGGGTCGTAATTATATATATGTGTCAGCGTCGATTCCCAGGTCTTCTCGAAATAAATTGTCGACCAGAATACTAGCACTGGGGAGGACAACAAGTAACTATTGTAATGTAATGTAATGTAAATGTAATTAATTTAAATTCGGATTTGCTACCGTGGGAACCATTCCAAAGTCTCTTTGTAAAACCGTTTATACCCGTCCATCGGAAGTCTGAGTAGTAATTCTTATTCTATATGAATAACTCGCGGTTCAACCTTTGTACAAGCAATTAGTCGTACACATTTCGTCAAACATTTATACCGTCACACAAATAAACATAGTAAAGTCATATTGTGTGTTTAGGACACAAAAATATTAAATTATTAAGACACAAGAAATAACATAACTAA
>NW_011333588.1:78455-79364 GCF_000735185.1 Notothenia coriiceps
AGCTAATTTCCATCCGCAGTCCTTCACATAAAACTAGGGATGCACCGAATATTCGGCCGCCGAAAATTATCGGCCGAAAATGGTCAAAAAGGCCCTTTCGGCTTTCGGCCGAAAGGGTTTTAGCACGGAAAAAATATCACCGAATGTCAGGGAACAGGGTTACGTTGGTAAACTAATGTGTTGTTGTGATGACGTAATCAAAACGCGGCGACAAGCACGGCGCGCGACCATGCTCGCGGCTGGCTCACAGCCAACATGTCTGCCGCTTGGAGATATTTCAAAATATCAGAGAAAGAGGCGCGGATTGCGATTTGTAAAACGTGTTCAGCTGACATTTCTCGAGGGGGTGTAACTACAAAGACTTTCACCACTTCGGGATTACTCCACCACTTGAAATCAAAACACCCGGACAAATATGCGGAGTAAGATCAAATCACAAGCACTGACAGCGAGAGACTGTTCAGCGCTGTCTCTCATGTGCTTGATGAGAAGAGGAACACACTTATGGCTGATAAAGCAGAGAAGCTAATGTTCATTAAAAAGAACCTCCCACTTTTCCTTAATAAGTAGACAAGGCTGGCTTATCATAAGCTTATCTAGTTCTACATGTCTACTCTATACCCACTTTCCTGAACAATTTTCATTGTGAGTTATAATTCACCATCTCAGGTTATCATTAGGGGGAAATGACAGCAGCACAGTGTTCAATATATTGTGCTTTCGGTATCTAAATGATACAATGTTTTTTACATTGCTCATGAGGACAGACCACCTTATTTGCAGATTGTTGAACATTTAATTTGTAATTGATTGTGGACTTTTTAGTCAGAAATCGGGAGAAACGCGGGAGAAATATGACCCCGGGAGGAAACCGGGAGAGGGCAATGACATCGGGAGTCTCCCGCGAAA
>NW_011333589.1:0-2647 GCF_000735185.1 Notothenia coriiceps
GGTGTTTGGGTGTGTGTATGTTTCTGTGTATGCATGCCTTTACTGTATGTGTGCATATTGTGATTTTGTTTACAAAAAAGTGTGTGTGTGTGTGTGTGTGTGTGTGTGTGTGGTATGTATGCTCAGTGCTCTCCGGGGAGCGGTGGTGGTGGTGGAGGAGGAGGGCTGGAGGGAGGCTGACGGCCCAGCGGGAGGCTCCAGATGTGGGGCTACTGAGCTGACAGGCCTGGGCCCCTCTGGGCGTATGTGTGCCAACCACAACCTCTCTCACTCTGCAGCAGCCCCTTCTGCGGTCTGGTTATGGTGCATGGACAAAGAGGAGGGAGAGAGGGAGACTTTGAGTTATGGGAAATTAGAAAAACAAAAAATGGTGAAAGGAAAAAGAGGCGTTGGACAGAGAGAGACAGCAGATGTGTAACGTACAAAGGCTTCTCATCCTCCAGGCTGTCATGCACTGCTTTAGGACACTAGGATGAAGATATCAACAGATCAGATTGGAAAGTTCAAATTCTTACCAATCATACCGTAACCCTAAATGCATCCAGGAGAAATCGATAAAGGGAAATTACATAAGCTTTGGTCACTTAGCCTATCTCTGTCAATGAGAGCTTCAGGGCACCATATAGCGCTCTTGGTAGAGCTGACATGTCACATTATTGGGCCTGGTCCCCATGCGGAAGACCAGGGTTGATTGCTGGCTAGTCCCTGTACGCTGTTTCATCCCCTAGGCCCCCCTATCAACACTGGTACACACTGGAGGTTCTAAAAATCTTCCACCAACAACTCTCCAAAGAGTCTAAACTCTCATGACACTAACATTTGATTTAACCAAATAAGTCAACATTCAGGGGAATTAGCTTTTTTGCAAAGTGTTACATGAGAAGATTGAGACCAAGTTTATTCTGTTAACTACAAAGCTGGAGCTAGATAGCAATCACGGACGCTATTACGGGAAATGTCATTTAAACTTGATGATTTGTGGTTAAACATCACGGAACTAAAATCTTCCCTGAGTCTTGCGATGACCAGGAGAAGAAACAGCCAGTTCATTAGTTTAACACTACAAGGTTTGGACTCAGACAGGTCCAGATGTAGAACGGCATAAGTGCAAGAACACATATTTGAAAATTCACAAATAAATGACTATAGCTCACAGAAAAGTTAACCCTTTCTCAAAAAAATTTGAAATACTTACAGTACTGATCACCAACAGATAGCTAGGGACTTTACTCACACTCCAAACTTAATACAACCAAAGTGATTATTTCTGTACATGTTGGCTTACAGTACTCCAGTAGCTTTTTTTTGGCATGTTAGCTGCCTATCTCTAACCTGTTAGATACATGTGGACAAATCGTCACTTGACTGTCATGCTGCCCAACACTGCAGTACAGTAACAGCACACACCAAAAGCGAATTTGAATGGAATATTTTCCTAGCACATTTTCTCAAACATTATAAAATATTTTTGTTTTTTTGAATCACAGACTAACAAGTCGTAAAATATGTAAAATATTTAAGTGTCATGGAATATGATAGTGTTGAAGGAAAGCATAGTGCTCATAAAATGTCCCTTGAAAAATGTGTTAAAAAATAAGGAAATCCACATTACCAAACCATAACTTGTATGAAACCTCTAGTAGTCAGAATCAGTGGAACAGTGTAGCATAGCGGACCGAACCACAAAGGAGTTCTTTAAAACTGTTTTTTTTTTTTGTAAAGTAATAACCTCTCATAATCGTCTGTAGGGAGGCACGCTCACAGACCCATGTGCAAAAGATTGCTCCCAGACACACAGATGTACACAGTTTACAGTCCTATATGTCTGCACAAACACACACACAACGGCTACTAAACACACACTGTATTCTGGGTTGTGTTCAGGGCTGTGTCGAGCCTGCAGCTGTTCTTCCAGTGAATGTTATCTGCTCCTATCTCTATGTGTGACTGGCCTGGTAACACTGGGCCTGCTCCCTACGCCTTATCACTGGGACAGGCAGAAAGAAACCCCCCGGGGACACACAAATACACACAGACATAAATGCACTCATACCATATCCAGGCAAAGTCAGATGTACTAACCTGCAAACTGGCAAATAAAGAAGGAAGGTCAAATGGTGAAGATGGTTCTTGACTGAAAAGGTCAGGAGCACTTCACTTTTGAAGGAATAAAATGGTTCTGTATATCACATATTGTTGGAGGTGGTCATGTAAGAGCAAAGATATTAGAGGTTTTCCTGAAACACTATCAGTGAAAAAACGTTTGCCTCCAGCACTGTATGGACAAATTAGTCAGACTTTCAAGTTCAATACTTCCAAGAACAACAATAACAAATGTTTATTCTTTAAGAAATTGTCTAGAAGAACACCTTAATCCGATCTGCATGAATTTTGCCTTGAATCTTAGTTGGATTTAAATAATTTGAAATCAAATCAAAATCAAATCAAGTTTTATTTATATAGCACATTTAAAAGCAATTTTTGGTCGAGCCAAAGTGCTGTACTTGTAATAAAAACACATTACTACAATCACAATTAAAAACAATAATTTACAACAGAAATATAAAAAACAATAACACAGGGAAAAGTCAGGTTTCATACTCCGCTCTGACTAGAAGGCCAGAGAGAAAAAAGTGTGTTTTTCGTG
>NW_011333590.1:0-2707 GCF_000735185.1 Notothenia coriiceps
TTAGTTTTTCCTGCATTAAGTACCAACTTATTATTTATTACCCACTCTGAAATCATTTGTAGATCCTTATTTATACTAAAGTACTGATACCAGAAACATGTACTTAAGTGCAGTAACAAAGTATTTGTACTCCACTACTTCCCAACTCTGGTTGTATTAATGGAGAATATGAATCCCAATTGTAGAATTTAGTGGTATGATGTGATATGAATGATAATGGGACACATCGGCAGATATTTAAGTAAGCTTTCTTAACGCTAATGTTATAATAGTCAGATTGCTCTGAAGATGGGAGGTGATATTCTATTAATGTTCACGTTCACACAGTCTGTGATTTTTGCCGGCCGTCTTTCCTGCAACGGCAGCTTTTCTGTATTTCCTTTCTCCTGTAATATGACTTGATCGCTTTAAACTCCGCACACTGAGCTCTGATTGGTCAGCAGGCAGTGCTTTCCCTGAGTTGAGCTCTTAGCCTGCAACCTAACCTGCTCCGGAGCAGGTTAGCCGCTCAGCATAAGTTACCATGGAGATCTAGCCTGCTAAAAAGAGAACCAGCTTCGTAGGACCGGAAACCCAGAGTTTTCCCTGAAGTTAGCCGGCTAAGAGAACATCCTGCTTTGTAGTACAGGCCTCTGATGTTGAGTTCCCCAATGTTAGAAATGTATACTAGGGTCCCCAGCACATGGAAACTGCCGGATGCTAACCTGCATATATTGGGCAATTAGCAACATTAGCATAAGTTGCATTATTTAGCATATGCAGACATTAGCTAAAAAAATTGCCAGGCCGATTTTGGACAATTTTGGAATGTGTTTTTTGGAGGTTATTGAAGATGTATAATCTATTTCTGACCTTTTGAGGATACAAACAGTTTTGAGTCCCCTTAAACTTTTAAATGGACCCAAAGTTGATCCAAATCAGCCCAATGGGACTACAAATATGGTCACTATCTGGTTAAAAGTGCCATTTTTGAATCATGAAAATGTCAGAAATTGATCTATAATGATCTGAATTACCTAAGTTACAAGTTAAAGTTAGTGTAATGTTCTTTATGATATGACTGAAACAATAAAAGAAAACTTTGGGTTGAAAAGGGTTTTCTTTGACAAAATCCACAGTTTTTCTTTGACGACTAAAAACAAACAAAGACAAATGAGTAAGAATAATAATAAAATGCAGCTGACCCAGTATCACTGTGGATAATAGTAATAATCTCTCATATTACACTTTATTCATCCAGTTTATTTATACATATAAATGTAAAAACACAATATTATATATGATAATAATATATATATATATATATTCAATATAATCAATATATTCACAATATTCGATAAAGTTGCAGTTTTCCTACTTTCAAAAGAATGCTTTTAAAGCAGCGTTTGTCATGTTCAATTCAAACTGTGGGAAAACAATAAGATTTTTTATTAAACGAAACGGCGAAAACAGTGAAATTGCATCAGGATGTCCCTGGAGCCACAATTATAAACACAAACAGCCCAAACATTTACAAATGTATCATCAAAGTCTAGACAAATACAATTAACCACACGTCACTGTTGAGGTTATATTGTACGGCTACGTTTTGAGTTAAAAAACAGAATGTCAATGTGGTTTATGCTCTTATATATCTGGTTTTAATCATCTCCATATTCTCTAAATAAATACATCTTCCTCCCACTTCTTCTCACACACATACTGTGAATACACTTGTATAACGATGAAGTCCTTCTTAATGTGCAATTACAGAAAACAGCGTACAGTAATCTCCACATCAGTGCCTTCATCATGTTTCTGCTGTACGTGAACAACAGTTATGAGGTTTTAATTAAAGAAACATCTTCAGTTGAGCCACTGTTTCGTTCTCTCTGAGGACCAGAGATCCAACAGAAAGAGACTCAGAAAAACCAAAATAGAGAATAAAAACACAAAAAAGGGGGAAAACCATTACAAAGAGAAACAAAGCAACCATAACACTACAGTTCAGAGGTCAATGGTGTACTTCTACTCCACTACATGTATTTAAAATCTTTAGTTACTTTACAGATGTGGATGAATGATGTGAAATATAATCAAGTATTGAATCAGACTTTAGTTCCACCTGGAGTAAATCCACAAGCTACCCTGCAGTATACAAAGTCATTCAAACTAGCTGCACCTTTACCAGCTTTGAGAACACTTTCATGATCAATCATTATAAAACATATCATATATATTATTCTGAAATGGACCAATCTGCACAATGACTACTTTTACTGTCTCTACTTTCACTATATTTTGATGATAATACTTTTCTACTTTCACTTGAGGAACATTTTGAATGCAGGACTTTTACTGTAACAGAGTATTCCTACACTCTGGTACTTCTACTTTTACTCAAGTACAAGATCTGAGTACTTCTTCTTTTACTCAAGTACAAGATCTGAGTACTTCTTCTTTTACTCAAGTACAAGATCTGAGTACTTCTACTTTTACTCAAGTACAAGATCTGAGTACTTCTACTTTTACTCAAGTACAAGATCTGAGTACTTCTACTTTTACTCAAGTACAAGATCTGAGTACTTCTACTTTTACTCAAGTACAAGTGTAACAGTTGTGAATATGCAGTGGTGTTCATGTGTAAATCATTTTGTATAATCACACACATTCTGTGTTTTATATTTAATAACTCTGTATTCTTCATTTATTGAATGTTCAATACCTG
>NW_011333591.1:0-3382 GCF_000735185.1 Notothenia coriiceps
CGTTTTGCGGTAACTAATAGCGTTACGAGTTACCTATTCCCATTCAGTAACGCCGTTATAGTTACTGTGATTTAAATGGGTGCGTTACTGCGTTACATTATGTGATGGAACTGAACCGAATCTCCCTGCGGATGTAACTTACAGGCGATTACAGCGATGTCCTCTCACAGCACCATGGAAAAGTGAAAGTAACCAGAGAGGAGTGATGATTGGTTAACGCAGGGTAACATTTCAGGGTAAGCCAATCAGAGACAGAGATGGGCGGGTCTTGGCTTATGGGGAAAATACCATGGAAAATACACACACAACGAACACTTGCACACACACACACACACACACACACGGCAACGCTCACCACCAGCACACACACACACACAATGGCAGATGCAAGTATCAGCGAGAGCAGCAGCGCATTTGCAACTTGGAAATATAACCACTATGTTACATTTGTGGGGATAAAGGACGCAAAATATATTACGGTCAAATGTAAACTGTGTGCAGGACAGAAAGCATTGTCCACTTGATTGTTGAGGCTACAATAAAGATGCCTGTCAACATGTCTAAACATATCTTTTGTGTTTTATTGTTCCACTACATTTCATAATGATAATTGCTACAATGATGGGGAGTTGTCTTTTTCTCTTACTGTGCCACAGAACAACACAAAAACTTGTATTTGTATTGTTATTATTTTTAAAGTAAAGTAACTTGTTACTAGTTACTTTTATAATTTAGTAACTAATAAAGTAACTAGTTACTTTTTTGAGAGCAGTAACTATAACTATTACTAGTTACTTTTTAAAAGTAACTTGCCCAACACCGGATATCAACATTAGATTCAAAAACCTGAAACATCATTGTTGTCAGCTTCTGATACTGCTGCTACTGCTGCAGCTTTTGGCGCTTGCTTCGATGAAAAAACCTTTCTAATATCCATAACTTTATAGGCTATTAGCTTAAAACTCGTCAGGCACTGGGAAGGATCACTTCTTCTTCAGGGCAGGGAAGGCTACACAGTACGCAGGCTAATGTCCCGCAGCGGCTGCCTCTCTGGCGGACTCCGGTACTGCACATTACTCCAGAGACGTTTTCAACAAAAAAAAAGTTTTTAATTTTTTTTTTTTTTATAATTAAAAAGAAAAAAATGAAACATCCGGGGCTTGAGCCCAACTAGCCACTCCCTAGCGCCGCCACTGGTGTACATTATGCTAATTTTATTTCCAGGAGCAGCTTGTTCTTACTGCTCCATTGCTTTGCAAGATTTGTCTTTATTTGGATAAGCCTTACAGGAGTAGGGTACTGTAAAATGTCTTGTTCTTACTTCACTGTTTCACCGTCTTCCTCTTGTTTACTGTGTGTCCCTCTGCCTTCAGTCCACCAACATGTCCGTCTGTGTGTTCCTCGTGGCCACGTACACTGACGGAACCCCCACGGTGAACGCAGAGTGGTTCTGCAAGTGGTTGGAGGAGGCGTCCACTGACTTCAGATACGGGAAGACCTACCTGAAAGGCCTCAGATATGCAGTGTTTGGTCTCGGCAACTCTTTCTATGTCGGCCACTATAACACGGTAATCTATTATATCAAGTACTATCAAAAAGATGTGCTATACAATCGGTTATTTGAAGAACTATCGAAAACTAGAAATTGACAGATGTAGCTCAGGGAAGAACAGTCCAGGGAAGAAGTTGACGACTTGTTCAGCATTCAGTAATTCTTTTTGTTCTCTTTTCCTAATCAGGTGGGTACAAACGTGGACAAGTGGCTTTGGATGCTGAGTGGCATGCGCATCATGACCAGGGGAGAGGGTGACTGTAATGTGGTGAAGAGCCGTCATGGCAGCATTCAGGCAGACTTCCTGGCCTGGAAGGTGAAGTTCCTGACCCGCCTCCAGGCCCTGGCCAAGGGAGAGAAGGGCTGCTGCGGGAACTCTCAGAACGGAAGCTCCTGTAAGAACAAGAAGAAGGAACAGGAGGAGGACGAGGCAGCGCCTGTACCGCAGGACAACAGCTCCGAGGTAGAGCAGTTTATCTCAACATTGCATTTTTTGTTGCACACCGTAAACTGTTTTCCTTTTAGTCTTAGTGGTTTTACATGTTTGTGTTGCACGTTAGGTCTTGCTTTCAGAAGAACACTCTTGCTCATCAGTCTCCGGTTTGTAAATGCCAGTTGGACAAAATATGTCAATGAGCCCTTGCCCATATCAAGTTTGGATTAGGAACCTAAAATATGTTCCTGGTTCCTGCCAAATGCTGTAATGATTAACTTAGTTTTTATTTTGGCACCTTTGGGGGGCGCCAAAATAGCAGAAAAGCTGATGTCTAATTAGAAAAATATCTTGTTTATGATGATGTTGTTCAACATCACAAGGGCACTTCAGATATTATATCTGGACTAACGCCTCATTTTGCAAGGACTCAGGAAAACAAGTGTTGCTGAGTTTATTGGGTTAGTAGCACGGATGTTGTGCATTTTCAAAAGAAAGCACAAAGGTTGCATGCGTCATCACTATCAATGCTGTACATCCTGTCAAAATATAGAAATAGCTCTTACTCGTTCCACCAATCATTCAATTTATATTTTGTTAGAAGAACATTTATTTTATTTTTTTATGCACTAGTGTCAAATTGGTAGTCTGGATTGGAAATATGGTCCACAAGAAATAAAAAGGTAATCCACTGATAGCAAGGTTGGCGGTTTGATCCCCACCGCCTCCTGTCCTCATGTCAAAAACACTCCTTATAGTAGCAGCACTGGTGTGTGAGGGAGTGTGTGAATGAATGAATGAGAGGCAACAATTGCAACGCGTCCAGGATTAAAGCGCAATATGATTGGAGCCCATTGACTATTTACAAACACAGACCTATATAACATGCACACAAATGCAGAGAACTTTCATACACATTATAGTACACTAGGGGTGTAACGGTACAAGTACCCGTACCGAAATTATTCGGTATGGGCCCTTCGGTTCGGTACACGTGTGTACCGAAGTGTACCGAACGAATATAACGTTAAACGTGAAAAATTGAGAACGTGAACGACTCTTTGGAAGTAATCTCAGGTGCTGCGTCGCAGCATTCAGAGTAATTTGCTCACATTGGGTACAACGCGTCATAGAGCGAGCAAGTCATTTCATTGGACGAGAGGCATAGTATGAGAGCAGGGATGCGTTCAAATGTAGTCAGTAATTTGAGGAACTTTCGAAATGGCGAACGCAGATAAAGTTGATCTCGAAAATCCTCCAGCATCATTGAGGTCTCCGGTTTGGGAACATTTTGGTTTCGCAGTTACGTACAAGGATGACGGACAAAGACAGGTGGACCGAATCAAAGCTGTTTGTCGGCATTGTTCAACTAACATTGGTTACGCGGCTGGCAATAC
>NW_011333592.1:0-4843 GCF_000735185.1 Notothenia coriiceps
GGAGGACCATTTAATTTCGAAAATTAAATGGTCAGATATATACTGTTGTGTTAACATTTCATCGATTAAAAATGCGTTAGAACACGTCCATCTCGAAGACGAGTTCGTTCAGAATCAGCTGCTTATCGCAGGTCGACTGACTCGATCTCCTTCTCATACACTTACGTGTTTAATTTGCGTGTGTTTAGACAGATGGGCGCACACACACGCGCACCAAGCATCACCCGCATTCATTCATTCTTTTAAACACTTACTCACGGTAAAACTATTATATATATATATATATCATATATATATATGGTATAACTAAAGTAAATTGCGCCGGGCAGAAGATAGGGCCCTTCTTCTGTTTGGCGCACATGGCTAATTAGCATACGCGCACAGGACTGTCGGAATGGGAACACGTCGGACTGGCAGCATTACGGGGGCGCGATTACGGGCTGGCGGAGTTACATTTTTTACATGCTCTGCTGCTATTCCTTTTAGGAAGCTGCTATTATTATATCTGCTGCTATTCCTTTTAGGAATTCCTTTTAGGAATAGCAGCAGAGCAGTGTTGTTTAATAAGCGCCGGACTCACCACTGTGCGTTCATGAGAACGACGTGCACCCTCTCTCATCGCCTGTGTCTCACTAAATACGTTAACGGAGACGGCAGTAAAACACCCAAACGTCGTAACAGAACTGCGAGCGCGCAGCACAGTTGCAAACACATGTACGCTTAAATGTATCCGTGCTAATGTGCAAATAAGCAGCTTAACCAGTACACAGTATGACATACGTTAACTTAAGACTACTTTCAGTAACGGTATTACACCACGAGAGCCCCGCGTGCAAATTACTTGCACAAGTTACTCACCTAGCATTTACTCTCACAGTGTCCTCTAGCAAAATGCTAAATGAAATGCCACATTACCTTTAGCACACCAGTGGTTTAAACATATGGCTAACACATTTCACAAAATCAGTTAAATGCATCGAACATGTTAAAGTTAGCATGACTTAACTAGCTGGTCCGGTTCAGTTAGTTAACTAAAGTTAACCCTTAAGACGTACATTTGACCCATACAGGCAGAACATTTGTTATCTGACAATTTAAATGTGTAAAACATGACTTTGTCTGCATTAAACTTACCGTTTTTCAGAGTGACCTTGACCGCATGGACGATGAGATTGACGAGGAGAAAAAATGGCAGCTTCAGCTAGAAAAATCTTGCTGGAAAAGACGTTGACGTTCAACGTCTACGTCATGACGTTAGACAGGAAAACCTAATTGAAGCGCTTGCATTTGCATAAGAATAGCAGGTCAATGTAGTAAAGCACAATTTGAAGTTGATATAATACACAAAAGTACAGTGCCGTCGCTAAAGCAGAAATCTGAATCAGATTTATTCAAAAAAGTGCTTTACTTCAACTTTTCCAAAATATACTTTTTAGAGTGTACTGTTAAAGAGATTTACTGCAAGGTCATTCCCTCGTGACAAGACTCATGCCGGTAACAAGGGAAACATAAATAATATTATTATTCACCCAGCTGCTTCAGTGAAAGAAGAAGAGAAACTGACTATTGGCATGTGTCATGTGTGCAGATGTTAAAGCTCCTCACGGCTTCCCTCATGCCAACAGCCTCGCTGACACCATGTGAACAATGACTGAAATATATATAACTGCTTCCCACTCAAACTGTACAAAAACAGACCTGGTTGCCAGATCTGAGTTCACTTTCAACCTGACTGCAAAGGAGTTGTTATTTCATTGTCTCAGATACAGTGAGAAAGGATGCAGGACTGGCTATAATATTTAAAATAAAGTTGATAGTGTGACAATGACAACTGATGGCAAATTTGTAGAATGTGTCGAATGTGTTAAAATCATTAAATAATTAAAATCTGCAAACAAACTTCTTGAAAAATGTAAAACCTTGGAGCATAAAAAAACAAATTCAGATTTCCAACTTTAAAAGTCATCACGAATAAAAAGAAAAATATACTGGTTCTTAGAGAATATTATAATAAAACAAAATGTGTATTACCATGTATTACTTGAGATGTCAACTGCTTTGGAAATAGAATAGAATGTGATTTATTTAAACGTAATTTAGTTTTTAGACTATTACAAGGGTTATAGACATCTGGTAATTATCCTTAACAACGTTAGTTCAATCGAAACTGTGCGTAATGCATCAGCACAGTCCTGGCATTTTTTGCACGCACAGAACACAATTCTATGGTCAATAATCTTTTGAATTTTTTTTTAAATTGAAACGTTTCAATGAGAAAAAGGAGGTTATGGGACTGTTATGATAAACCTTTTTTACACAAATATCATGCAATATGTTTCCCTTTAAATATGATGGTCCTCCAAGAATTTGAAAGAGAGAAACGTTTGTGAAACTTGGCATGGATTATAAAAACAACAATTATAGACTTTGTGTACTTTCACACGTTCACACTCTCCTATCTCCACTCTAGCTGTTATAAAATGTTCCATAACAGTGGAGTGTATTATGACTAACACTATTAGGGTAGATTTAATGCTAAATTTCGGAAGCCTCTTTTACAGATAACCTCTACATTCATTACATTCAGTATACATTTTCGTTATAGCCAAAGATAAAGTTAGATGTTTGGAATACAATAATTCGTTTTTTCTTTCTGCATTTAGGGCGCACATATGATTGAGGAAAGAGTGAAGAGACTTTAAGCCTCAATTGGAGTTGAATTGACGGCCCAGAACATATCATCGGCATAATAATTGACATTAGAATACAGTGAGAGATGCGGTTATTTGATAGAATTGTAAATAATAGTGGACCAAGAGTTGACCCTTGTTGAACTCCTTTACACATTTTTGGCATCCTAGATTTAAAGTATGATTAGAACCATTGCAATATAATCTTATAGACTGCAGTTTGCTGAAGATGTTTTACTTGGCAAATTACCTTATCAGCGTATTGTTGTTTCTCTTAGCTTCAAGGGAAATACCATCATCCACCATCAAATAGATATAAAAGAATAAAAGATAAACAGAAAAATGTAATATGCGCATAGTTTTGCAGACATAACCGAGTTGTACAGTGGAAGATGAAATGACAAAAGGTGATTGTGGAAACTGCCTATAAAGGCTGTTGGCACGCGACACTGACTGATATGTAGAAGCTTGCGCTACCCACGACTTCCCCTGTGCCAACGACCTGGTGCCAGTGGCACGCAACCCAGTGCAAAATGACTCAAATATCACAGAAGCTAAGTGAAACTGAGAAACAGAGCGGCAGGTCTCTAACTTTCAATTCAATTGAGGAGGAGTTGCTATGTCCTGATATAGCGACATGAAGTACATTTTTCTGCTTAAAATCAAACCAGGCGAATGTTCATAAGAAACCCCATTTTTTTTAAACAATGATAAGTCCACACGATTTGGTTTCACTATGGCATTTTGTAGAAGCCCAGACTGACTCATAATAAAAGATAATCATAGCAGCCATGCTGCAGAAGTTCTTTTACCGCTAACACGTGGCTTTGTAGTGACACATCACAATTGATGCCAGATGTATTGATCAAAAAGATACCAATCCATGAAAGAAATGTCTTAATGACATGGTAAGGAGTGTCAAAACTCCTAGACAAAATTGGCCCCATCAAACCTTAAATTCGGTTTACATTTGTGGACAAAAGACAATATGACCATTCATTGGGTAAACATGTCTCAGACCAGTTTCATGGTAATTCAACAAATACTTTTTCGTTAATTTAAAAAATATATTTTTAAAAAGATGAAAAGTCAGGGGATCACCAAAGCTAAAATGTTCACAAAAGAATATTCCAAGCTTTTTTTCAATAGTATCACTGTTCTTCTTTAGCCTGTTAAGCCCCTAACCCTAAGCCCCCCTTGGCGTGTTTTTTTTTCACGACACTGTGTCTTAGGTCATCTTAATATTTAAGAAACTATTAATGTGTTGTATCAGATTAACGGGAAGAATCTCAGCTAACTGACGATACAAACCATTTTTACCAAAACAAAACACAAGTCTCATAAGAAGCATCTAAATTACCCCTGAGCAAAAAATGCTAACGCACTTTGGCACAGAACTCAAGATAAAAGATACCCTTATTACTTATCGTAGCTGCACATACAAGATATCCGATTAAAGCTGAGGTTCCACAGATCATTTAGGTATTAGTATCATCACTGAGCGATCCGAACTCGCAACAGCGGAAGCAAACACAGTCATCACAACACGTACCTTTACGGAGCTTTTACGGGAGATCGTCTCACCGTAGCTGTTAATCTGATCAAAAGACTTGTTCAATGGCATTAAAACGAGAAAAAACGGGGCTGAATCGGTTAATCCATATGTTGATAATGTTTCTGTGGATTTCAAAAAAGTATTTATAATCCATAATTACATTTTTATGTAAAAATCGGAGAGTAAAAGTTAGCTGCTAATGGTAGCTACCAGAGTTATCGCAGCTTCCGGTTTTGGCTATGCGTCACTCTCACTCCTTATTTTGTAATGTGTGTGTGTATGTGGGAGTTCCCCTCGATTCCATTGGCTCTGACGGTTAGAAAGAGATCAAAATCGACCAAGGGGGGCCAGAGATATGGAAAATCCACCCAAACGACCCCAGAAGTGTTTTTTTTTGCTAAATCTCTCTAAAAAGGCCAAATGTCACTTGTTTTGCATCAATCTTGATACAGGGTACTTATTATATGTTGTACTTTGGATTCTTAAAGCTTTTAGTCTACTAACCCATCATCCAAGGTTAGTTTTTACTATACCTGTAAGTACAAAATATCTTTTGAACGGACACTATAATTTACAGTTTTTTACCATGTTCAATCTG
>NW_011333593.1:0-2548 GCF_000735185.1 Notothenia coriiceps
CAAGGCAGTGCACAACATGTACAAAAGGAAAGAGTAGAACATAAACAACTCAAACTACAAAGTAAAACTGACTTAACAAGTGAAATATATGTATCTGGAAACTATCTGTCAAATAAACCACTAACCCTTCATTATGTTTATTTGACAGATAGTTTCCAGATATATATCTTTCACTTTCAACTTTTATATAATTTACTTGTTGAAGTTTAATATGTTTAACATTAGGTGTGCAATAAATAGCTAATAAATTAAACATACGTACAAAGTACATTGTGATCACACTATTTAGACGGATATCTTCTGTTGTTACGAGGTTAAAGTGGTGGAGTTCACTTATCACTAAGCCACATCAGAAACTAAGGAGCTGTGAGGTCTCTTTCAGCCAGAGGTTAGTTGGCAGGAAGGACTTCATGTATCCGTACAAAACGCTGCAGCTTTCAGTGCATATTTTTCACATGAAACATGAGAGCAATGACTATATGAATATGTTTGCCCGCTATGTTCATTTCACTCAAGTTAAAACTTTAAACACAGTTTTTATGCTGCTTTCTACTTTACTGCAATTTAGAGGGAAACATGGACTTGCAGCCACTTCACTTAAAATGCCACATCTTGTATAACACGATGCATCTTTTTACCCGGTAGTATACTGGCTCCACATTGAGACATGTAAATGCTCTGGCATGTATTTGAGTGTTCTTACTTTAGGGACATGTTGCAGATTTCTTTCTTAAGTGACATTTGGAATGCAGGACTTTACCGTAACAGAGTATTTTTAGCTGATGGTATCTCTGAGTACTAACAGCTGCTAAACCATGCCATCTCTAAAAGGATCTTACCTACTACGACCCGTTGTGTGTGTGTCTGGCTCAGGAGATGCGCTTTGGGTCTCTGGCTGCAGAAACACTGACCGCTCGACCCTTGAGAGCTTTAGCTGTGGTGAGTGTGTGTGTCATGATGTCTCTCACACACCATGCTTTGCTCTAATGTATTTTGGACACGTTGTTGATAAAGGTGGGCGATATGTCTTAAGATACAAATTATACATTTTTTATTTTATATATATTTATTATGTTGTATGAATATCCGTGTTAATGTTGTTATACTGTATGACATCATTAACACGGAAGAGGATTCAACTCCTTTGTCAATCTATTGTCAATAGACAGATAGATGAATACTTTATTGATCCCAATTTGGGAAATTATTTCGTTACTAAAGCAGCAGTAATTGTACTTCCTCCTCTTCATCCTCGTCCTCCTCCTCCTCCTCTTCCTCCTCCTCCTCCTCTTCCTCCTCCTCCTCTTCCTCCTCTTCCCAGACGGTGTTCCTGAGTGTGTTGATGCTCCCGCTGCTGAGGACTGTTGGACTGAGAGTTTTTTCGATGGCCTCTGAGACGTACACACCTGGCTCTCTCTCTGCTGCCTTCGTCACCTGTCCCAACGACACCGTGGCTCGAACCCTGGCCAGGTAACACCATCTGCAACACCTTAGAATCTACACGACTTTTTTCTCCTAAATCTGTGTATTTCCTTAGAATTTACTTTTTTACAGAAAACTGCCTTTTTTCTTAAAATTTACTTTTTTCCGAATATTGACTTTTTTCTCAGAATACACTTTTTTTCTCCGAATACACGTTCAGAAAAAAATATTTTCAGAATTTTGACCAACAAAAAAAAATCGGATTTATTCAGAATTTTTACTTTTAATTTTATCGGAAATCTGCATTTATTCAGATTTTGACTTTAATATCAGAAATCTGGATATTTTCCTAGAATTTACTTTTTTCTAAAATAATGACTTTTTTCTCCGAATACACTTTTTTCTCAGAATACACTTTTTTCTAAGAATACACTTTTTTCTCCAAATACACTTTTTTCTCAGAATACACTTTTTTCTACAAATACACTTTTTTCTCAGAATACACGTTCAGAAAAAAAATATTTTTCCGAATTTTGACCAACAAAAAAAAATCGGATTAATTAAGAATTTTTACTTTTAATTTTATCGGAAATCTGCATTTATTCGGATTTTGACTTTAATATCAGAAATCTGGATATTTTTCTTAGAATTGACTTTTTTCTACAAAAAATAATGACTTCTGTCTCAAATCTAATTTTCTTCAGAATTTTGACTTTTTCCCAGAAATCGGACTTTTTCAGAATTTTGGCTTCTTATCTCAGAATTAATTTTTGTCTCGGAATAACAAAAAAATATCTTTTGGTCAGGTCTCACATTTCTTCCACATGTGGCCCTAATCCTCTTCTCTACGAAGGTGTTTAGCTGCTGCTCAGGTTGCACAGTTACCTGCATGTAGTGAAAAATACAATGAGCGAAAGGCATGTCATTTGAATGTTTGAAGTAAACTGTAGTCCTGGCTAAATCAGCAGGTAAGAAAAGACAAATGAAACAACATTAATAATAATATCCTGATGAGGACAGAATACACGTGTTCATGACATCTTGAACGTGGGATGTCCCTATATTTTGACACTATTGCTCTAGAAGAAAATGGACAGCCAGGAAAGTGTTTGTTACCAGTTCTCTT
>NW_011333594.1:0-3021 GCF_000735185.1 Notothenia coriiceps
GTCTTCAATATGGGCCAACACAGTATCTGTTGGTAAACCGTGTTGATCAATTTGATCTGCTAAGGATAGCATAGCATCTTGGAGCCCACCGACGTCTTCCATGTTGTCTGCCCCGCCTTATTTTCATTTAGTAGTTTGCCTTATAGTCCTTCTCCTCCATTTTCTTCCTCTTCTCGAGTAGTCAGTGTTGTGGTGCTGTTGCTTTGGTCTGGGTCTCTGGATCTGTGAGCTAACCACGCCCCGCTCATTTGCATATAAGGAATGGAAATGTCTCATCATGAAATGTCTCATCATGAAATACAAGTCACCTGAAATAAATAAATGCGTCATTATGAAATACAATTCATCTGAAATAAATAAATATGTCATTATGAAATACGATTCTCTTGAAATAAATAAATGTGTCATTATGAAATACAAGTCTCTTGAAATAAATAAATGTGTCATTATGAAATAAAAGTCTCTTGAAATAAATGTCTCATTATGAAATAAAAGTCCCATGAAATAAATAAATGTGTATTTAAATGTACATGTATACATATTTATTGCCTCATTTATTTATTTCATAATTTATTTCATAGGCATATTTATATATATATGTATTTATTTAATTATTGATGTATTTATTTATTTAATTTTGGCTTAAATGGCATTCTATAAGAAGAAGCTTAAAAATGTTTCTTGTCCTACCAACTCTAGCATACATTGTTTATGAAAATAAAAGTTCAGTTCATCGTCATCAGCATCCGTGATATTTGATTCGTTGTTTCAAACAAATCACCCCTTGTACAAAACAAAAAAACTAATAAAACAAATAGTCTTTACAGGTAAACCAAAACCATCAACAATAAAAAATACCAAGCAGGAAATCACCGGTCCTGGTCATATCCATTCAGGATTTTGTTTCAGAATAGTTTTTTAGTCAAGATAAAGTTATAAAGTATTTCAGGTCATTATTACAGTTATTCCACAGATAACACCTTTTGTTGTGATGCAGTGAAGTTTGGAATTTGTTTGTATGCGTGTTTTTTTTAATATGCAGTTTCCTCTCAACATGTGTTTATTTTCTCTCAGTGTGAAAATTATTGTTTAACTATCACAGCAAAGATAATATATCATTCTGAACAGTCATTCATTACTGCAGGGAAATCTTGTGTCAAAAACAGAGCACATATTTGTATTTTGTATTTATGCTCTGCAAACAAAAATTCACGCAACCTTATAGGTTCCCCAGATATGCCAGTTACCGAGGTCCGGCCCTGACCAATTTGCTGCCCTAGGCAAGATTTTAGCTGGCCGCGGCCGCTTGCATTTATATATACAGTCTATGCTTGCATCACAGTAAATTCCAATGTTAATAAAATCACACGGAAGCTGTATAAGTTTTTTGGGAGTTTGTTTTATTTTAAATAATTTAAAATTAAAACCTATCATTTCAAACAAAAAATATTATTTCAAAAAAAGAACTATTTTACATTTCTTGAAGTCATCTATCATCATCATCA
Source organism: Notothenia coriiceps (assembly GCF_000735185.1). NCBI lineage: Eukaryota > Metazoa > Chordata > Actinopteri > Perciformes > Nototheniidae > Notothenia > Notothenia coriiceps. Next base: position 1,506 of record NW_011333594.1, read on the forward strand.
TAAGACAGCTGTTTTGAGACCACATGGTATCACTTGGCTCTGCTGAGGTGGAGGGGACAGGAGTGCTTGATGCTGCTGCAGTGCTGGGCTCTGCTGAGGTGTTATGTGGCCCAAAATATTTCAAAAGTGCATCTGAAGAGAGAAGAGAAGTATATGTGACCATCAAGAGATGCATTATATTTGCTAGACCTAAGACATATTATAGAAATCAGATTACAGGAGCAGCTCACAATATCACATATTGCCTCCATATACCATGAAAAATGTATGCATTTATCTGTGCAAAAGGGGCCCCGACCAAGTATTGACTACATAAATGAACAAACTTTTCAGAAGGTCGAAATATCTGTATTATAAATCCTGTTTTGATTGGTTTTATCAAATATTATACTATTTTGAGATACAGGATTATTGATTTTCATGATCTGTAAACTGTAATCATCACAATTAAAACAAAGAAGTCTTGAAATATTTCACTTTCTGCATAATGAATCTAGAATATATGAATGTTTCATTTTTTAAATTAAAGAAATACAGTTCTATGATATAGTTATTCTTTTAGATGCACCTGTAGATTATGTGACTTACCAGATGGCAAAGAAGCAGTTACGTACAGTGTAATATAGCATATTAAAGATAAAGGCTAATTCTGCGTTCACACCAGACGCGATGCAAATATTCTCATCGCTCTAAATGCTCGAGTTTCACCGCGGCTTGCAGTTTGTCTTATCGCGTCATTCAAAACAGACATACCGTTGACGGACAGTTGAGGTTGTTTACACTTCCATGCAGGATCGTTTTGGTTATTTCTGTCCTTGACTATGGAGGATATAACAACTATTGCTGCTTTGTACCTTCTGTGGAAGTCCTACAAACGTAGCAACAAACGCCGTCGTGTCTGGGTTCACAATGTAATCAAGCGTCGCACACAGTTAGGTAAATATCATTGTTTGATTAACCTGTTCCGCCCTGAGCCTGTTTTTCAGTTCTCAGGCTCGAAAATGACATTCCCAGAACAAATGACCATATCTTCCCTTCTAAAAGGGTTACATTAATAATCTTTTTTCTCAAAGTAATGATAAACCTTTGAGTTGGATGTAGAAGAGTCAGAATCAATATAGATTTTTTAAAGAAAATTCAGATTGGACATAGTAAAAAACTTTAAATTATAGTGTCCGTCCAAACATTCTTTTTTACTTATTGTGAAAACTACCCTTGGATAATGGGTTAGTAGACTAAAAGCTTTAGGAATCCAAAGTACAACATATAATAAGTACCCTGTATCAAGATTGATGCAAAACAAGAGAAATCTGACCTTTTTAGAGAGATTTAGCAAAAACAAACACTTCTGTGGTAATTTGGGTGGATTTTCCATATCTCTAGCCCCCCTTGGTCGATTTTGATGAATGAAATCACTTTATAACCGCTAGAGCCAATGGAATCGAGGGGATGTTCTACACACACCAACACATTTACAAATAAGGAGTGAGAGTGACGCGTGGCCAAAACCGGAAGC
>NW_011333595.1:0-2314 GCF_000735185.1 Notothenia coriiceps
CATCACAATACAAAATAATTAACAACATTAACATACATTTCAAATGTTTACATATTATTGATGATATATATATACAGTGATACAATTACATTTCAACACGTGTGTGTGTGTGTGTGTGTGTGTGTGTGTGTGTGTGTGTGTGTGTGTGTGTGTGTGTGTGAGTTCAGCTTGTTCCAGTAAATGCTCCTTACTTCGTTGAATGTTTGGCACTTCAGGAGGAAGTGCATCTCTGTCTCAGTCTCACCTGTCGTACTCTCTGTCTGTCTGTCTGTCTGTCTCTCTCTCTCTCTGTCTGTCCGTCCGTCCGTCCGTCCGTCCGTCTGTTTCTCTCTCTCTCTGTCTGTCTGTCCGTCCGTCCGTCCGTCCGTCTGTCTGTCTGTCTCCTGTCTGTCTCTCTGTCTGTCTGTCTGTCTGTCTGTCTGTCTGTCTGTCTGTCTGTCTGTCTGTCTGTCTGTCTGTCTGTCTGTCTGTCTGTCTGTCTGTCTATATATCTATCGATCTGTTTTTTTATTTGAATTACCTGAGACTCCTCTCAGTCCATTCGGTCCGTCACGACCGTCTCTGCCCGGCAGCCCAGGAATACCTGAGGAAGGAAGACAGAGCAAATAATAAAAGAAAACAATCTTAACCAACATACCTCAACAGTGACCGCCAACTTTTTTAACAACTCTGGTTTCAGAAGTTCATTTCCTTTGAATTCTCTGCATGGCTTTTCAAAACAATAATGAGTGTTATTGGAACCAAGCCATCAACTATGAGATGAATTGTGATCATAAAACATTGGAGAAAACTGGAGAAATAAAAAAAGGGAAAGGTTCAAGTCTGTGGACAATTTAGGTGAACCACGTTAAACCTTTAAACTAACCTTTAAAGATCTACAATGAGCTGATATGTCAACTATTTTCGTAATATGAGAAGACGTTTCTAAATGAGCCACCATGTTGCCATCTTCACTTAATGCATAATTTATCAAGATTGAATAGAAGTTTGTGAGAAAATGACCCTCCTACTCACTTGATTTATCGCCTCCGTAAACATTTTTCGTATGAGTCCATGGTCTCATCTCTAGTTTCAAGTCTTCAACGCAGCATAATGTTCATATATGAAATGATGGTCTAATTTAGAGTAAAATAGAAGACAAAGCATGAATACTTTATGGTGGGGCTACCCTGTAATTACCAGTTGATGTGTACGTCTCAACCCTTTTAAGTGTTTTGAGTTCATCCAAGGTTATTGTAACTCTTTGGTCATCTAAAAAGGTCTTGTTCAGATTTCGGTTGTACTTAGGTCCACCCTCTTGTGACTTTTAGTTGCAAAAAAACAAGATGGCCATTGCCAATATGCCAAATTGAATGATAAAGAAGATTAGGGTTAGGATTAGGGTTATACATTGGGGTATACCAACAGATTGTTGAACCTTGTGATTGACAGGTTGCATCTTAATGTTGTCCACATGGATTCTTTGTCTTCGCAGTGAGTTTTCAGTTCATGAAAAATAATATGTTGGTCCCCTTTAAATGGGGTTGCGTTGGTTGCAATAAACGAAGATGGCCATTGCCAAAATGCCAAATGTAATGATAAAGCAGATTAGGGTTAGGTTTAGGGTTATAGAGCGAGATACACCTAATGATCGTAGTACCTTGTGATTGACAGGTTGCATCTCAATGTTGTCCACATGGAATCTCTCTCTTCACAGTGAGTTTTCATTTCATGAAACATAATATTTTGGTGCCCTTTAAATGTGGTTGCGTTGGTTGCAATAAACCAAGATGGCGGCAACCAAAAGGCCAAATTCCAGCCTTTAAAACTGTAGTCAACAATTGATGTGGATTCTGCGAGAGAGATATTGAGACTGTAGAACATATTTTCTTCCAGTGTGAACCGGTACAAGAATTTTGGCACATTTTTCGGAGCTGGCTTAAATCTAAAGGTATATTGATGTTGATTAAAGCCACAGTACTTATGAAGGATAAAAACGTGGACTTTCTATTAAACAACTTGATTTTGTTGAGTAAACACTCTATTCATTAATGTAAACATTTGAAAGCTGAACCTCATATCAACGGATGGAAGAATGAACTCAAAGTTTTTGCGAAATCGCTCAAATACATGACGGACAGAAACGCCCAGAAACGTTTCTCATTATTGGACTTACGTATGTTGCTTGAATAGGACCCGCACACTTTCGTAAAGCAAAAACATTTATTTTATATTTGTTTTTATTTTTTGTTTACTGTATGTTGTTGTATTTTTGCACAGTATCAACACCAATTTAAATAGTTGACTGTTATAATGAGCCTTGATGGTTTGTAAG
>NW_011333596.1:0-2027 GCF_000735185.1 Notothenia coriiceps
CTTCTTCAAAGTCACTGTCGGACTCAGAATTCTCAGAAATGCGATCCTCACATTCTGAAGCCTCTTCCTCTACATCATCATCATCATCATCATCATCATCATCATCATCATCATCATCATCATCATCATCATCAAATGGTTCTCTCTCTTCTAGAATCATTTGCAAGGCCCTCTGAGCAGAGAATCTTTTGGCCATCACACACACACACGCACGCACACACACACGCACGCACGCACGCACACACACACACACACACACACACACACACGCACGCACGCACACACACACACACACACGCACACACACACACACACACACACACACACACCACACCACACACACACACACACACACACACACACACACACACACACACACACACACACACACACACACACACACACAGGCACAACCATATATACACACACACACACACACACACACACACACACACACACACACACACACACACACACACACACACACACACACACACACACACACACCTCCTGTATGTAATGTGTTCTGATATAAGTTCTTCACAGAAAATGAGCCAAGGCCATTGAGTGTGAGTTTGAAAAAATAATTTATCATATAATCTTTCTTTAGCTAAATAATGAAAACGGGTCCTACACATACCATACAAGGGTTGAACACAAATACATTGACTTTCTCTCTGCAACAAGAAGGGTTGTTGAAACAGATGAGAAGATACTGATTCACAACATGTATATCCCAATAGATAGTTTGTTAAAGGTACAATAGAGCGCAGCAGGAATGTTGTATGTCCGTGTTGGACCCTGAAGGCAGCATCTCCAAGTCCAATGGGATTTCCCCTTGCAACTCCAGCACGGTCACATGACTTCACGTCACCACCGCTAAACTAAAGGCGGCTAATGTTAAACGTATTTTTGCGGATTGCACAGCTTTAAACCGGAAACAGTAATCAGTTGGTTTGATGCCTTAAAGTATGTAATCAGTTTGTATAATACTGACATTTCTCTCGTGGTACTCTGACTAACTGAAAGCTGCTCTGCTGTATATGACGTGGTCTCAGTGGGACTCTGCTGGAGAATAAAAGGATTTATAAATAGTCCAACGTTACGTACAGTTTACATACGAGGACATTCATATCTCTGTCAGCTGTAATCAGTGCAAGCCTCTGTTTCCTTTGTGGTTTTCAGGATCATCTTTTTTCCATTTGAAGAGACTGCAAGCCGCAGCGGAGCTCTGCAGGAGGTTGTTTCTTTCATAAAAGGGTTTTGTGTCAGCAGCCAGAACATTACGCTCTCATTGTGTTTGTAGATTCAATAGAAAAACGTAGTGACTTCCAGCTGCGGAGGGTCAAAGGCATTTTTAGGATTGTTTAAGCTGAATGACAGCTGATGATTGCAGTCAAAAAAATAATGTGCATTTGTAGAATCAGGAGGTATTTATTGACAGTATACTCATGGAAATGCAATTTCCCAGGTTTCCGTCTATGCAGTTTAAATGGAAACATATAAATAAAAGGTAAAAAAGTTTTAAAAAATAGTATTAGCGACAAAGAGGACACACAACTAGAAGGCATAAGAAAACAAAAAGGATACTCTTAATATTACATTTTGGGCCTTTTTAGGCTAACAACCAAAAACACATTCAGAAAGCCATTGACCTCCAGACCAGAGGACAGAAAGTGAGCAAGTGCTGACTCATTTCCAGGTGTAGGACTCATTCCTGCACCACGCCTTTAGTTAAGTTCTCCTTTCCAGTCCGTGCTTTTACATTGGGGTTTTTAATTTGTTTTTACATCGTGTATGAGAGTTTTCAGTCTGGCTATAAGTATGGTTTCATTGTCTCTTGTTTTACATTTGTTTTATGTCCTATCTGTTTAATCTAAATGTATTTATGTTGCATATGTATTGATGTACAGCACTTTGGTGAACTCTTTTGTTTTTAAACGTGTTATATAAATAAAGTTGGATTGGATTAATGTTCTTCCATCACATGTCTGCTGTCCTCCATGTGTTTGTCTCAATATGATAGT
>NW_011333597.1:0-2845 GCF_000735185.1 Notothenia coriiceps
TTTAGAGGCTTAGCAATTTAGAACTAATACACAATATTTAATTGGGTTACTCTTATTCTGACTATTTGGTGATGTAGTTCAGCCACCTGGTATTTCCCTCTCAAAATATAATGACCATCAGAGTGAGCATTCTTAACGTATAGGCTATTATGCCACTTATCCCCCCATTCGGAATTTACCTGTATCAGAGAAGCTAGGCCTATGTCTAAAGAAATCTAATTTGCAATAGAACTGTACCAGATATTTCCATACAACTACTGGTTAGTGTTCAATAGCACCCTACACAATTCAGTAATGGTATATTTTTTAGGAATTTCTGTTTTTCTGATAAATGAGGGAAAAGTGATTAAGTCCTATGTTCCTATCACCAATAAGTACAATTTCCGTCTAAACTACAAGCTAAGTCTACAGGACTATAATTCAGTATATTTCTTTAGTTAAATAATTGTCTGACTATTTGGTGATGTAGGACAGCCACCTGGTTCATACCTCAGCAAATCTAAAGAGGATAAGAGTGGTCATTCTCAAGTTATGGGCTTTTTTTTCACCTTTCCCATATCCGGCCTGGTCTAATTTGGCTCTTTTTCAGGGATTGGGGTAGTTCTAAAGAACAACCAAAAAAACATTTTTTCCCCCAAAATAAAATTTGACAACAATCAATTTCATTAATGGGAGACCCTAAAGATAAGAAAAATCATTGTTGTCATTTGTTCTACCTCGGGTAGGGGTATCTCGAAAATTAAAGCCTTTTTTGATGACTTGCTGCTGGACTATTATATTTGAACGGGCAAAATGGAGACTTAACATAACTGTGTGTTTGTGTGTGCGTGTGCGTGTTTTATAAGTTTCTGCAGTTCTCCTCTTATCCACCAGGGGGCAGACTGATGGTGGGAGCAGCCAATGACAGAGCAGGATAATGCAGGGTCACAAACTGCATCCTCTTACATCAGTGTGTGTTTTAAACTCAGCTGTGTGTTATTTTCTTTAAGTCACAGCAACTTAATGTATCAAAGTCTTTCTCGTAAAATCAGTCAACCAAAGGTGAAAATACATTACTATTTCCTTTTATAACTATCATTTATTAAGAGTGAATTTGTTGCTAGATTTCGATCTTCGTTTGACAAAAAAATACAATTCAAGTGGGCAAAGAAAATCTAAATCTTTGTATTCATTCATACATACTTAATTGTGCTCCTTGTTTCCCAAGCTTATGGCATTTTATAATTAAACTATACTTGGTCTGTTTTTTTCTAAAATATAATAAATTATTGAAATAAAAACACCTTGCTTATAGTATGAGCTTGGACATGAACAGAGAACCATCCATCCATCTTCTCCCGCTTATCCGTGGTCGGGTCGCAGAGAACACACAACTTAAATAAATTTAAATTCATTAAGTTTTTACTTAAATTAATTTAAGTTGTGTCAGAAATGTGTTTAAAGCAGTGCTTTTTGTAAAACCGTAATACAAAGTCTGACCTGTGTCTTGCGGATCCTGAGGTCCGCTGATGATCTGTTGAGACCCTCCTCCTGCTCGATGCTCTGCTCGATTGCTGCGGGGAAATCACACTGGACATTTCAGTTCATGCTTTTATTTAGAAAATGTTGGATTGTAAGATTTCTCTTATTTGCTTCCCTTATGTCAAATGTCTATAATGTAGTGCCGAGAGACGGGAGTCGGAGGCGGTGCATCGAAGGTACAAAGTTAGCTTTATTGAGCATCAGAAACACACATGTTGTCGGCTTGAAGCCCGGGAAGAGAAGAGGAAGAAGAAAGGAGGGCACACAGTACGTACAGTCAACCATATGTGTCCGTGCGGAACAATACTCCCAACCCATAGTTCCATAAGTGAATTATGTCAATCAGTGATCACTACACAAGCCCCCCCAGAATTCAACTATAGACACAATCCTCACGTCCGGGAGGAAGCACCACAGGGGCCGAGGAGGGTGGGGCCGCAGGCGAGGCCATGGAACGGGCCTTCGGAAGGGGGCCGCAGGAGCGGGCAGGGGCCCCAATAAGGGTGAGGGCATCCCCACCGGGGTTGGGAGCGGGCCATGGAACAGGCCATCTTAAGGGGCGTGAATATCCCCGGGAGGCAGGAGCAGTATCCCCGTGAGGAAGGAGCCGTGGACAGGGGAGAGGCCAGACGGGGTCAGACGGGGTGACGTCAGAAGCCGCCGTCGAGGCGAACCGTGAGCCGAACCGTGAGCCGAACCGTGAGCCGCGGTTAGAGGAGAGGCCAGGCAGGGTCCAGAAGTGCGCCACCCAGGCGCCGATGAAAGCGTGGGCGACGTCCGAAGCTGTTGCCGAGGCGAGGGAAGAGGCCGGACAGGTTCCCGAAGCGCACCACCCAGGCGCCGATGAAAGCGTGGACGACGTCCGAAACTGTCGAGGCGAGGGGAGACGGGGTCCAGAAGTGCGCCACCCAGGCGCCGTTGAAAGCGTGGGCGACGTCCGAAACCGCCGTTGAGGTGGTGAAACAGCGAGACGGTCCACACGATGCCGTCCAGACTTGGTCGAACCTCCTCTCCGGCACCACAAAAAAAGGGTTAACAGTTGGATGTTAACAGATGGATTAAGTCAGCCGTTAGCTGTCAGTCGTCGTTGCTGCTAGCTCACGCATCTGGCGTGTGACACACGCTTTCACTCTCAATCTCACGATCTCACGCTGCCCAAACTATTCTCACGCCAAAAACAAGATGAACCGGCGGTCGTTTTTGGTTGGTTATTTACAATGTTGAGTTGACAGCTGCTCAAGCTGTCGATCTCCCTCCCCGCCCCCACCACCCTTAACAACGTTAAACAGACAGCAGAGCAGTGGGAGCCGGTTGGTCAATCCCC
>NW_011333598.1:0-7205 GCF_000735185.1 Notothenia coriiceps
TGTGTTATGAAGGTGTTTCTGCATGTAAACGGTCTGCAGAGTCACAAACCCTCAAAGTACACCCTGTAGGGAGTAAAACTCTAACACAGAGAAGACCTGTCTATGCTGTCCCAGAACGCCTCGTTGGGGATTTTTTTTCTTCCGGGAACCAAGTGACATAACGGCCCCACGGATTGTTCCAAATGGACCAATTACGTTACGTCCGCGTAGCTGTTACTCACACAAACACACACACACACTGTGAGTTGGTGTGTGAGCACACACACAAACTCCCAGCCAGGCTGCGGGTGTGTGTGTGTGTTCGGGCTGGGTTTCGCTGTGTCTCGCTGTCTCGCAGACGTCCACTGGGCTCACAGGGAGGGGGGGGGCGGAGCTCCAACAAGCCGTTTAGGACAGAGAGTGAATACACATACTATACAGAGATGCTGTATGAGAAACCAATGTGAGTTTGGAACATTGAACAATATAAATGTATTCTAGTAGACCTCAACAATGGAATTATGATCAGTAGAAATGGCCATGACATGGGACCTTGAGAAATTGTGAAAAATTGTCACAAACCCAAATTTCCCCTGTGATGACTAAAGTTTTCTGATTCTGATTGGTTTACACGGTTATTGCTGTTTAATGTTTTGCATTTTATTCTAAAAATGTTTAGTCCTTTGAAGAAAAATGACATTCTTTCAGTCATATTTTAATCTTTGAAGTGTTGCAGATTTACTCAGACAATTCTGTCAAACAGCCACATCCTGTAAATGTCATCCTATTGTATTTGATTGATCTTCTCTTTGTCCCGTGTGCGTCCTCAGAGCTGGAGTGGAGGTTATCGGAGTCCGGCGCCGTGAAGACAGAGCTGGAGGAAAACCCACGGAAAGAAATCGAAGACAAGCTGATGTCATCGATCAGAAGTTCGCTTCCTTCCCGAAAGGACAGCGACTCCGAGGACGAGGACTATTAGAAACAAACGTTTATCGCTCCAGAAACGCCGTGTGGGAAACTCTCAGAGGACCTTCAGCAGAGAGGGGGAGCGTCTCCTTTATCAGCAAATACATTTCATATTAAACCATGTGGGTGGATGCTGAACTCCTGCTGGAGGACACTTGGCTGGACCTATGACCTATGACCTTCTGTTGAACCACACAGCCTCCTGTACATTTCCTCGGTGGGAAAACCATTTTGTAATCTGGAATAAACATCTGACTCCATCACCTGAATATTTACAAACACGTCAAAGACAAATTGTAACTTTTTTATTACGTTTTCATGATAATCATGTCACAAATTGTACCTGTACATTTAAGTCTGTTGAATTAAATGTGAGTTCAGCTCTTTGCCACAATCATCGGTGCCATCTTTTTCCCTTAATTCTCATTTTTTGGGTTGTTTGTGTGACTGTTATTGTTTGTTTGTATTCTGCGTACCCTTGTGTTGTGTAACTGTGCAACAATTAGTGTTCGGTAGCGCCCCACATCATCGACATGGTGGAGCAGTCTCTATGTTTTCCAGCTGTACAATCATTTATTTTCTGTTATCAAAAAGTAATTTCTCTGTCAGATGCAGCACGTCGCTCCGTCCGTAGATTCATATTTAAGCTGCATTCCTGTTCGTAGATTATTCTTCTACAACATATCCTCCGGCAGACCTCGAATCTTCATTGGGAAGAAATAAGAAAGGTCAGTTAATTGAATCTGAACTGTGATGTAATTTAAAAAGATTAACGCTGGTTCTCTTAATCGATGAACTACTCCTTTGCTTCCTGGAAAGGGTGACTTCTAGTAAACAGAAGAGAAATAGGCAAGAAACTGTTTAAATTATAATTTTCTTTCTACGAAACCTTTGTCTAACCTTCCATTCTCATTACAAAGAGCATCGAGCCTTAATATTCATTAAAAATACTGTTGGACAAAATATGCATGAAAGTATTCAGTGTTGTAGTTTCAGGATGTTACTGCCTGGACAAGTTCTTGCAACTTTAAACCAGGTCAGGCAAACATGCATGTGATCAGAAAGCCCCCTGACATATTAACTACATCTGAGAGTTAAAGAACACTATATGTACCGTCAAAAATCATAAAGAAATATAACAGGAGGACATTTACTCAATCCGAAGTCGAGGTAAAATCGTCGTTCTTCCAATAACCTAACATCCAACAGAACAATGACAACCAGTTTTACTTTCAATTGCCCTGTTTCCCTTTCCTTTGGCTATCCCACCTCCACCTGTCTGCCAATGTCTGCTAAATACCCAATCACCCAAAGCCGCGTTCAGAATGAAAGCATAAACAACTGCTTTAACTAAACTAATTACACTAACTAATGTACTTAAACAAAAACAGTAAGAAATTAAATGTTAAAGATGGGGTAGGTAATTCTCTTCAGAAACACTTTTTGTTATATTCCATGGAATGCTCTTAACATCCCGATAGCAATGAATATATTAAATGCTTTGACAACATTAAAAGATGTCATCTGTGGAAGCCGTAGTACTGTAAAAAGCACGACCAATCATCTGAGCCGGCCCGGCTAAAATAACTGGATGGCCTACCTGCCTGTCAGCCTTCCATCTGTGCACAAACTGATCTCGTGCCCTCATTGGTCATTTGCGCGTTCGTGTGTGTTGGAGGAGGGGCTCTGTGAGGAAGTCTGAAGGAAGGGGCAGATTTTGTTCAGCTGCGTACTTTCAAATTCTAGCGCACTCGAGCTGGTTTCTCCATTCTTCTTACCTACCCTACCTTTAACCTATCAAATAATATAAACTCATGTATACCTTCAACACTATATGTATGTATGTGTTTCTTACCAAAAGCACCATGTTCTTCTTCCTCCTCTGGGAGAGTTTGGGGAAAAGCCTCATCAGAGGATGAACTGAGTGAGACTGGAGGAGCAAAAGGAGAGGTGATTTAGAGAGGAACGTTCAGATGACAGAAAGCTTTGGCTTCTTTTATAAAAACGATATCTAAGTAGAAATCAACAAGTAAGGATGTGGTGTCAGTAGTGACACTGTAATTAAAACAAATCTCAGCCTACAAATTATTATTTAAACTTTAAAGCAGGGGTGGTCAAACCAAATCCGGTCCGCGGCTTCATTTTATGTGGCCCCACAAGAGCTTGCAAAGAATATAATATATTTTCAATCTTACCCTGTTGCTGTTAAACTACTGAATTTCCGCACAGGGATTAATAAAGGTACATCTTATCTTATTTTATCTACAGACGCATGTTGCCCATAAACTATATGTCCCACAATGCATCTCATTTTGTGACATGCACACTGAAAAGACTTGCAATTATTTGCCATAGACTTCTGCTTTCAGACTTAGTTATTTATGAAGTTATTACCCTATAATATAATAATCCAATGCAGAGGCAATAATATAATATAATACATTATTTCATATGTATTTATATATGTATATTAATATAGTTACAACGGGCCCTTTGAGTGCAACCATAATGCTAATGTGGCCCACGATGAAATTGAGTTTGACACCCCTGCTCTAAAGAGATGTTTGGATTCCTGAATAATGAGAAAAAATGTGTGTGATGATTCAGCTTTTGGCTCCTTTTACATAAATTACTGTCATTTTGAAAGGTGGTTTAACATTTCAAATGTTCTATCTTTGTTTTAAACATTTTTAGATACTAGATCTCTTAAATACATCATGTCTTATTTGTTAGTAAGTAAGTGGAAATGGGTCAAATGAAAGCAGTAATGTTGACATTTTTAGACATAATGGTTAAAAAGATCCTCCTACCATTTGCTTGCTGTCTCCTCTGGAGAGCACAGGTTGCTTCATGGCTCCGATAGAGTTGCGTGCTTTAGAGTAATGAAACAGGAACTGAAAAAGGGAGAACATTGAGACGTCAGTTTATGCTGCTGCTGCTGCTGAAAAATATCAGAAATAAGTAACCAATCAGAAACAAGCAGAACTGAGAGGGAACACTTACTCTTTTAAACACTTTCTGGACTTGCTCCTGTGGAGAAACAATTCAGATTATGCACACGGTGTTTATAGCTTAGATATTTCTGCTAGTTGCTTAAAGTACAAATAAGTGACACACCAATCGAACTCCTGTAAATTCAGATTTTAATGCAATGTAAAAATCAATAAAAATGTTCCATAATAAGAACATAAGACGCCACTTTCAGAGGACATTTTGTCACAAGTGTTCAACTCTAGAGTTTATTGAAAGTGGTGTTGCATAAGTGTGTGTTGCTGTTGATTGGTCCATCACAAATCAGTCCATTAGGTTTAAAAAAGAGATTAAAATGGACTCTGCTTTTGAGACCAGTTCATTTTTACTATGTGTCATAGCCAATGCTTCTAACACTACAAACTGTTAAATACTTAGAAATGAGTTTGATAATTAAGATTGTTTTAAGATGGTAAACTGAGACTTGTGTTTGCTTAGATATTTCTGCTAGTTGCATAAAGTACAACAACCGAAACCCATTTAAAGTCTGAGTTAAATGCAAGTTAGCAATCAATAAATGATTTCCATATTATACCAGTAACTGATATATTTCATCATTTTAAGGTAGCAGCATAATCACTGAACGCCATTAACTCTCAGCTTTCTCACTTCCTTGCTACCCTCCTTTTCAAATTGTGAAAGACAACCTGTATTTAGTAAGAAAACCCAACCACTATGAAAAAGCTCAATTGTGATGTTTTGAATTATTTAGGGAAAAGTTAGCCTATTCCTACTGCTCTCAGCTCTTGATTAGCAGAATCAAAAAAACTTATATTGTTGTGAAAAGAAACGGTAAACTGTTAGCAACAGAGCTTTTGGGAAATGTGTTAGTTGAATGTTGACAGCACTAAACTGCCGAAGGTCAGAGGTCACCAATCACATCCATCCACGCACTATGGTCTCATGTTCCCAGTGATTATATCAATGTGTCACAGTTCATTTGACTATAATGTTGTATATCTGAGAAATATTACAAAATACTGCATATTTTTACCTCATCCTGATCTCCCCATAAAACATCACTCAAGTCATCGCTCTGGATGTCTCGCACCTGCAGAGAAACATCAACTTCAATATGAATTCATTACAACAACACATTATTTCAGTCTCACTTCTGAGTGCAGATTCTAAAAATAAAAGAAATCTGAGGATTGGATCTGGATTTATAAGCAGATGTTTGATTTATGGACTTATTTTTGGTCCAGAGTATTATCATTAAAACAGATCTTAGATGATAGCAGTGAAATATTTCTGATAACATCTGACAAGTAGACAAACTAAAGCTCCATGGTTTCTTCGGTTGCTCTTTTCTTAACCAGATTCCACTCTGTTTTTAACTTGTGCATTTCAGAATAAACTGTTATTACTCACTTTTAATTTACATAGTATAAGATGTTTAAATTTGGTTATTTGTGGCTATCTGTACACTGACTTGAATGCTGTATATTTATATTGAGCATTCAATAGATAGTCTCTATGTATCTCACTGTCTATGTGTGTATTGTATTGAACTGGATCTTATTAATGATTGATAATTCAAGTGATTAGTTAATTAAACAACCTCCTTTTTTTAACTCACAACCCTGAAATTAACGTTTTATTATCTAGAACCAAAGAAGGCTGATTAGAAAAAGAAAAAAAAACATGCACTAACTTGTCAAAAAGTATTAATGTTACGGAAATTACATTTTTGGACGAAGATATTCCCTTACCTTTCTTAACTCTATCCCGTCTTCCCACTGATCGAAAACACTGGCATCTGTGAGGAGAGAAAATGTGAGAACATGAATAAAACATTTATGTGGAAACGTAGTGACATTCCTGTTGGCTAGCGCTCTGACACATTGTACGTGATAGGCTAAGGGGCGGGACATCTCTAAGCGGTTGACCAATCACAACAGAGCCGGCCAGCTAACCAATCAGAGCAGACTGGGCTCTGGTTTCAGACAGAGGGTGAAAAGAGGTGCTGCAGCACAGGCAGTATGAGAACAATAAAGAGCTTTTTGAATATTTTACATCAAAAATATATTTTACTTTTGTGTCTTCTGTCAATTCTTTATCAAGTAACTATGCATGAGGCTTATAAATAATTTGAAAGGCTTTAAATGCTTATTCTGACACGGTGTTAAGTGAAAGGTAGATGTATTTAATTGGTTATGTAACTAACACGTTAAAGAGCAAGAAACAGTTCATTCATAATAATCTTATTTATATAATAATAATAAAGCTTTGTCTAAATCATAATGAAGATCCTTGTAAAAATTAGATCAAATACAATTTAGTTTATTTTCTACAAATGTATGCATATGCACTGCAGATGTATAAATATAAATGAGTAACCTTTTGTTAAGGACATCAACAAACTGACCTGCTGGCATGTTATAATAGCCTCATTAATTATTAATAATTAATGAGGCTATAATTTGCATCATACCCCAAATCATGGTTTAGTTAAATAATAATCCATTCATAAATGTTTCTTCTTTTGCAATCATCCTTATGTAGTTCTTATTTCGTCCTACTTTGAACGTAAAAGAGCTACAATTATTCATGGCTCAAAAAATAATTTATTAATTATTGATACATGACTCAATAAAAATAATAAATACATTAGTTAAAGGTCACCTATCATGCTATTTTTAGGCAATAGCATAGGTCTCAGATATATAAAAAGATATAAAAAACATGTCTATGAAGTGTTTTGCTCAAAATACCAAAAAGATCTCCCATTCTAGCCATGCCTCATATCCCTCTATTTCACTTCCTGTTTCTGAAGTGCTGATTTGGGGTATAAAGCTTTAACAAATTAAAATAATTGATACAAAATAAAAAAGGAGGGGTCTGAGCTCATGCGGGACCCGGCAGCTACTGTCTAAACTAAATACTGCCGTGATGAAACGCCATATCATGGATTATCAAGGATTGTTTCTGAAACAGTATGGAGCTCAAAGGCTTTCTCTCTTGCCGGTTATACCACAAGGTGAGTTCCTTTTTACTTCCTGCTTCTTCACACACATGCTCTCCAGTACAGGTTAGCTCTGAGTGTTAGCGATGCTAATGTAAACACCGACCATATTACGTCCAAAACAGTCGGGCATTGTTTCTGATAGCAACGTTTCTGATTGGGCCGTGGGTCCACATTTCAGATATCACGTCATATCGGACGCAAATCTGGATCAGCTCCGTTGTTCCCCCGTTTTTAGAGATTAGGGTACGGAGGAAAAGAGAGA
>NW_011333599.1:0-32332 GCF_000735185.1 Notothenia coriiceps
GTTTCCACAACCCATGTTAATATATTAGTAGTAGACCAAATATGTTGATAGATATTTCACTATATGTACAGATGTCCATTTTCACTTTAACTCATTTCGTACTTCATAAGCAGCCTGTGCTTGGTCACGACCTGGCAGCTACAAAGAGCCAGAGCTACTCCTCCTTAAGAGAGATAGCAGCATTACCCCAAGGCCCCAGACCTATGCCATGGGAAGGAGAAAGTGAAAGGAGAAAGTGATGGACTGGGTTGAAGGGTAGATACCTAACCAAATGTTCTGTAACAGTTTGTATTGATTAAGAAGGCTGGCACCACCATCAGCAGCAAACCAGTCAATGTAGGAGTTGTGGTGGAGAGGACTCTGATAAACGTTATCCATTATGAATAATCCTGACTTCCCTCTCCGCAAACTACTGGACAGACAGAGAGCTCCTCCTACAACAGACTGATTCCGCCTCGCTGTCACGAGAACTGATACAGTATATAAGATAAGACAAGATGGACCTTTATTAATCCCGTGGGGAAATTCAGTTGTACAAGCAGCAACAGGGTAAGCGTAAAAAACAGGACAGCACAGATTCACACAGATTAATAAAATAAAAAATTAAAATAAAATGATAATAATAATAAAAGACTCTGAAATAGGAGATGAGTAAAATAACAGTCAGCATATATAAATATTTGGTCATATGAATTATGAAGTACGAAATTAGTTAAAGTGACAAGTGAAAATGGACATCTGTACATATAGTGACATATCTATCTACATATTTGTCCTACTACTAATATATTAACATGGGTTGTGGAAACAGTGTATATTCATGTCCAGTGATTTTATTTTTTTATTTTTTTACATTATTGACCCCTTGTTGTGCAGCCTGATGGCTACAGGCACAAAGGACTGTCCGAGGCCCTTGGTGCTGTGTCGTGGAGGGATGAGTCTGTGGCTGAACGTACTCCTCATCTTCACTAGCTCTGCATGGAGTGGGTGGGAGGGGTTCTCTGGATGCTGTCGAGCTTCCTCCTCGTCCTCCCCTCTGCCACCTCCTCCAGATTGTCCAGTTGTACTCCAACTACAGAGCTAGCGTTCCTCGCGAGCTTGTTCAGCCTGCCAGTGTCCCTAGTGTTTGTGTTTCCACCCCAGCACACCACGGAAAAGGAATATCATTCCTGCCAAGAGCAATACCCCTATCTACAATCTACAACACCTCCCCTCTGTCTAGCAGATAACTCCTACGTTTTTAGACGTTTTCTAAATTATTCTGTATGTTTTATATTGTGCTTTCTTAAGATACTCTTTAGATATAGTTATTTATACTGTTTATGTATATATTTACTGTTTATTTATTTAAAAACATCCCAATTAATTATATAAATGTAGTCAAATCTTTATTTCAGAAAGTATTTAGCAGACTTTATTGTGTATATTGTATCCTTTGTTTATATTTGTTGGTAGAATACTTGCCTATTATAGAGTATTTTAACCTATTCTATATATTTGATATTGTTAATTCTTAAGGTAATATATTTATACATTTTTTTTTTCTACAGTTTAAACGTATATATTTTGACTGTTTATTTACATTTTTGTTAACAGGCTACTTTGCAATAAAATCCCAATTTGGGAACAATAAAGTTTATTTAATCTAATTAAATCTGATATGTAGTGCAGGGAATATAATTCATATACTGTAGGGTCCTGACTTTGACTTAGTGTGGGCTCTGTGCCCTATGTAGCTGACTTTGCAAGCATTCATGCATTTGCGCTAATCCAAAAAGTTTTCAGAGGTGTTAAGCTGGTCATTGATATCATTTAATATTCCTAACACTTTTTGGAATATGATTTCAATCTGACTACTGTACATGACGATTTGAAAATACCCACTTTTGGCTTCTTTAGTTACCTGATGTGCGGTCATCCTTTTGTCTGTCCTTGCTGTCGCTTTGTTTAGCATTTATTGTCATGTCATACAAATAGTGTTCCTTGTCATTTTTTCACAGATTGTTTATTTATTTTTCTTCTTCTTATTTGTCTTCTCCAGGATCCCAACCCCTTCCTGAGCCCCTCCATGGAGCCCGATGCATTGCTGCGCAGCGCGGTCCCCCCCCTACCCAGTAAGGAGCAGGGCAGGCTGGGCCCCTCGGTCCGGAGCCTCGCCCCGCTCCACTTCCCCTCCGAGCTGCTTCCCTTCGACGAGGCTCTGAGGGACGTGTGCACCATCCGGCCCCTGATGGAGGGGGATGTGGTGGCCCGACATGGCAGCCAGCTCCTGGAGATCAAAGTTGCTGAGCGGAGAGGTTATTACTGCTACTTCTTATAAAAAGAATGTCATTTTTGTTCAATGAGCCCATCAAACCCAGTTTCCTGTGTTTGCGCTGACAGAACTGGAGAAGCAGATGAAGATAGAGAACCTTTTTGTGACGTGGCAGCAGAGGTCGGCACAGTCCAACATGCCCATTTCAGTAAGTACCACAAGTCACATGCACACATCTATACACATGTAGGAATTTGTTTTTATTATCCTTTTTTTTATTTGCATTTTAAGAAAATATACAGTATGGTTACACAACAACAAGAAATACAGTTCTAAAAAACTAAAATACACGAATAAACAATCCACAAATCAGTAAATAATTGAATGTATAGGACACAGTTAACAGAGAGCAGATACATAAATAACTCTCGGTAATTGTCATATCTAACCAGAGGGTCATTAGGATCTTTTTGTTGTTACCTTCCCCACCGTTGCCAAGTATCTGACTTTTGTTTTCAGTTTTGTCATACTAACTAGGATACAAGTCTATTTTGAGGCAAGCAACCTGTGAACAGTTGGTGCACTCGAATGTATAATTTGTCATAAGGACGATTGAAAACAGACACTCTGGTAGTATCCAGCAGTGGGAAAATCACGATCACTTTTTTTTGTAAATTTTCTTCATTCCAGGAAGGAGAATGAGAACAATAAAGTAGTGTTAGTTGGTTGTTTACATATTTAAAATAGTTGGAAAAAGACACAGAAGAACATGGCTGCAGTACCAACACAGCTAAGCTGCTTCTGATCCTTTTTCATTGTAGCCACAAAACCTTTTGTGGAGTTCTCTTTCAAAACATAGGGTGTATGCCTGTCAGTCTAATTTCCTGTCATTTGGTCAGTCAGGGCAGGAATAAGAAACATTTGACCAATCTGATGAAAATCAGAGCCGGTCAAAATGGATCTTTCTTATAATCTCCACGTGGGGTCCTGTCATCTGTGTGTTTCCTGCAGCACTGGAGGCTGTAACTTTAGTGTAACATTAAACATGGCCCCTTTTTAAAACGGTTCATTTAAAAGCCAAACACCGAAACATGTTTACTTCTCTAAGCCTGGTATTAGTCTTTCTACTTACTGTACTTGCAGTGCAGGCGGAATGTATCGTCTAATGCATGAGCATGAAAGATTTTAATGTACTTTTCACTTCATTGAGAGGGCTGAAGAAGTCAAAATGGTATTACATATTGAACACATGAAAAGAAACACAATGTGAACATGCTCCCAACAAATTGGATCTGACCGGTAAATCTGAATTGAGTATTAACTTCCTGCATGGTGAAAGTAGCCTAATATCAAGTGTGGCTAATTGGACCTGACAGAACCTGGGGGAGTGGTGCCGCTCACTACTTTACAGCTTTAAGGAGCCAAAATTACTCTTCATTCCTCTGGGAAATCATTCAGCATTGCCATGTTTCAAAGTGGGAAATATCCAGGGCTGATTAAAAAGGTTTCAGTCTTCCACAGTGACATCTCTAGAGAGGTTACATTGTGGCACACATTTACAACTTGATATTTCAACACCCACAGAGCTCATCTGAAGGTATGCAGATCCAAAGGCTTGTCCACTGGAAATTGGTTTTAGGTTGATTTTCATGCCACTGGATGAGCTTAACGACGTGATCAGACTGCATCAAAGTCAGGATCTGATAGTCGAGCCCGATGTAGTTCATACAGTACACTCAGTGTGGATTCCATCTGCTGAATCTTTGATGTGGAAGCTGCCCGTGAACACTGCTGAACTAAAGTATAGAGCCTGGTAGACTTTATCTTGAAAGCAAAGTAGTTACATTTTCGTGTATCAGAATACCTCTGAGGGGTCGTCGTCTTATCTTATCATGGATGTCTCCGCAGGGTGCAGATTTGGAGACCCTGAAGCACTCGTCCAGGCTGGTCCACTACTGTGCCACCCCCCTCCTCTTCGACCCCACCTTCAGGAAGCAGATCCAAGAGGAGCAGATTGTTCAGCCTCCAGTGAAGGTACGTTTACAGCCTGACTCGGAGAGGAGGTTGTGTACTGTTTAACCTTTGTGTTAGCTACATTCCTCAACTTTGCTACTTTTTTTGGCACACTTTAAAGCCTCCTTTATGCAAACTCATCACTCAATACTTTTCTTTTGACATTTATGGTCAATAAACCTCGTTTACACAACATGATACCTTATTTTTGAGCAAAAGATTTATTTATTTTGACTATACTTAAGATCAGAGGACCATATCTTGTTAAATTATCATGGACTGGTATATGTCAAAGTTGAGACAGGATTTAGTTTTTGAAACATTTCAAATGTGTAATAACACCACGTGCTTTGATTTGAAATAAAACACACATAATTCGATGAAAGTAGTGATCAAATATTTTTTTGCAAAGATTGTAGTTTGTTAGTTTCAAATTTGAAGTAAAAGATGTGTCTATAGAAAGTGGTTTTATGATTGAACAATAAAGTCCACATATTAAAATACTTTTTTACAAATCGCTATTTACAAGCAACACAAACTTTGTTTAAAGTTGAATAAATCGTAAACCTTTTGAACGCCATGCAATTCTATGCTAGAATTACGGGAGGTAGTTCGGTCAAACTTGGTAATGTGCACTCTAAGGTTTCCAGATTAATCACGGCCGTTAATTTACACATTTCCACAGGTCCTGCAAAACTGCAGTAATCAAACCAATCTTATTAAAGCATAATCTAGACGCATCCGTAATGAATAATTATAGGCCAATATCAAACCTCCCTTTTTTAGGAAAAATTATTGAAAAAGTTGTTTTTCAACAGCTGAGTCATTTCATGTTTTTAACTGACGGTTTTGATGTGTTCCAGTCAGGCTTTCGACCAAATCACAGAACTGAGACTGCTCTTGTTAAAGTCTTAAACAACATCCATTTAAACACAGACAGTGGCAGAACTTCAGTGTTGGTATTATTAGATCTTAGCGCTGCATTTGATACTGTTGACCACAATATATGACTAGACCAACTGGAAAACTGGGTGGGACTTTCGGCAACAGTCCTAAATTGGTTTGATTCCTACTTAAAGGACAGAAACAACTTTGTCTCTATAGGCAATTACACATCAGCATTGACAAGTATTGTTAGGGATTAATTCTGTCTTTACTTCTAAATATTTAACCTTTTTGCCTGTTGACATTTACAACAAACCCTAAGTCTGTTATCTCCCGTAAGGAATGTGATAATGGAATCATGTGATGTTATTCTCAGTTTTATTATCGGTCACAGAGGGTTTTACGACTGTGAGAACGTTGGCTTTCTAAGCTCTCCAGACAGGTCATTGAGTATTTCCAGATATCGGGGATATCTGCAGTGTTCCCAGTGTTTACGCACCCTCCCCCAATATGTGAATTCTCTCTGTAAACAGTTAAAGGGTTCTACTCGAGAGAGGAGCGCTGGCAGATTTGACATGGCAACCAACCCGTGCAGTTCAGAACCTCTGACTGTGTGACTTGTGATGTGATTTCTTTCCGGCGATACTTGTATTAAAGATACGTATTTGACTCAGAACTCCTGGCTGCGTCCCGTGTCTCTGAGTTCCTGACTCATGCTGCAGAAGTTTCCTACAAGTAGACATGTTGGGTTCTCAGGCTCCATCTTAGGACCCTGCTTTTTAACCCTGTTAAGGCCTGAGAGACCACCGGTCCGGGGNAGCACAAGTGTTACATGGTTATGTCACTATGTTACAGAAGTAAACAAATCATTCTAATTAAGGCGTTTCAGGCAGGGGGAGTGTGTGGGAGAGAAACTCCCTCTGGGGGTAACTTTGGGATTGTAGCCTTTGCAGCCCATTTACATGCATTAAAACCTATATAACGCACTACAGAAAAGGGAAAAACCCAAAGCATAATAGGGCCCTTTTCAAGTATTTCATCTTCATTATAATAAAGATAAGAATATATTCATATATATAATATTTATTTCAACTGATCCACTGTCAAAAAATGTACAAAATGACCGTTGTCTGACACATTTTTGATAAACGATAGCGGTCAGTGTCAATGTAACAAACAAACACAATGCCTTTCCTGTAGGAGTGTAACGGTTCACAGAATTCACGATTCTGCATTTACCTCGGTTTGGGGGTCACAGTTCGGTACGGGTTCGGTACAACAAGAAAAAGCAAAAAATATTCCCAAATGTATATATTATTTATTTTGAACAGTAGTGCTAGTTTCTGTTTGAAAATAAGGAACTCTAACATTTTGAATAATTAACTTTATTACACAGTTAAAACAAACCACAAACAGTACCACACAAACTCAGATGGCCATATTATCTATAATGGCTGATGTCAAACAAAAAGGTTCAATAAGCTGTAAAACTAAAAAGAATGTCTTGAAGATATTACAAAATAAATAATAAGAAAGTGTTTCAATCACTTTCAATCACAATCAATAAAAGCCGGGGTCATCTACTATTGCATAGCCGTTGAAAAACATATGCCAAAAGCTTCCGTTATTAGGGCCCGAGCGCGAGAGTACTAGGACCCAACGGCGTCCTAGCACGAAGTGCGAGGAACCTATTGTTATCCTCTGATTTTTTCTTCTTCCTGCGCTTTAAACCTGTTTTTGAGGGCTTTAGGACGCTTAAAAAATTGTATAACTTTGCACGGACGCCAGGACCGGTAAAAAATTGTACATTCTGGAGTCAATGGGTTCAAATTGTCCAACATGCTCGCTAGCGCCACCTATATGTAAATAATTTTGGAACAATTTACATAGTCGCACCGTAAGTCCGTTTGACCTGAAATTTTGCACACTTATCCGGGTGGACCTGCTCTACATTTGGTCCTCTTGAACCTCTAAGCTCCGCCTACTTTGATTTTTTTTTTTTTTAAACAGTGAAATATTGACTTAAATTTCAATTTTTTGTTTTTCGACACCAAACTTAGTATACAGCATCGGTGGAGGGTCAGACATATTATCCTAGGAAATGAGCATGTTCAGTAGATAAGTATGGCCGCCGTTAAAACAAAACTTATTTGCAAAAAGGCGGGGCTTAGAAAGAAATGCCCAAATATCACAGATTTTGAACTTATATTTTAAGTGTCGCAACAAATGACGAACACGGGCGTGGCCTATAACATTTCTTTTTATTGCGATGTGCTAAAATGAGCTTCGAACACAACATTTGGGACACACGTCAAAGTCAACGACTTTTTCGAGAATGTACAACAACAAAAAATAATCGTCATTTTTTTGTTAAAACAGCTCAGTAGCGCCCCCTATTGTGTGGTAGTTACATAGTTTCTCCGAACTTCAAAAATTTTGGAACAGACATTTCTCATGGAATTGCGGACATATTTCTATTTGGCTTCCATAAGCCCCGCCCCCCAGAAAGTTGGCCATTTAGAAAGATTCTGTTGTGTTTATTTTATTATCTTTGCTTTTAAATGCCTGTCTTTAAATGTCATTTTATACTGTGCTTCCACTGTATTTATTCTTAATTGTCTTTTATTTTATTTTGTAAAGCACTTTGGGTTGCTGTGTGCTGAAAGGTGCTGTATGAATAAACTTAACTTGCCTTGCCCTTATTTTTGGAAAGGCATCTAGGTTAGCCTACTGGCTATTACTCAAAGTTTAGCATACATTATGTTTGCTTGATAATAATAATTATTGCTATACAAAAAATTGTCTGCATACATTGAAAGAGTTCTGTGAGGCTGAGTTATGTCCACTGTTCCCTGTGCCAGAAACGCCATCGCTCCAACGACTCCACGGCGTCGGGCCGGGACCGCAGCTACAGCACGGACTCTGCCGACATGCTGCCCAGCCGCCTGAAGGAGGAGGCCTGGCTGCAGGACATCTCCAGCACCTTCTTGCAGCAGTACGTCCAGTACCTGCAAAGCATGGGCTTCATCCTGGTGCAGGTCCGACCGCAGTCTCCAGCGCGCAGGTCTGTCCCTAAATATTCTTTATTTTGCGCTTTAAGTTGAATATCTACCTGTGACACTTGCTATTCTAAGCTGCCGTCTTTTTTTTCGGTGTTTCACATTATATTACAGGCTTTCCCTTCGATCAAAGTAGGCTCTAAAATGCATGTAAAACCACTCTGAACCATCAGAATCAGAATACCTTTATTAGTCACACAGAGGGTACAGAGTACATTGTTACAGCAAATAAAAGTATTAAAAAAAAAAAAATTAGAATAAAAAAAGTTACACAATTTACAAAATACACATCTTGTAACAGTTCTGAGGATTTAGCAGCCAGGTATATATTGCACAGTTATTAACGGCATATATATATTGCACATATTGCACATAGCTGGTTGGTAACTTGGTATTAAACAACAAGGGGTGTAATAGTCTGTGTTATTGTGTGTGGGGGGGTCTACTAGGGGCCGTGGTGGTTATATGGTTTCCATCATTTTTTTTAATGAATTGCACTGCATTGCTAACAGTAGCCAAAGCTAATGGTTTGCCTTGTGAAATATAAAAATCTTTGGGAGAATTCCATATGTTACGCAGTATCACTCCTTGCTCTTTCTACCTTATGCGTCAGCATTATTCATCGATTAGTCATCATATGTGTTTGGATCCGTGCCTGACCTCTGACCCTCCCTCCGCTCTGCTGCCCCTGGTAGATGTCAGCAGAGCAGCCTGTCACTTTCTAGGCTCAGACCGTGTGATTCTCTGAATGTTGTCTTACGGCTTAGCTCTGCGTGTTTCTCTCTTATTTAACCAGACCCTAACTGACCATTACACCCCCCCCACCCCCCTCCCATCTCTTACAGCATCGCCCGGGCTCGTGCTTCTATGCTGAACTCTATGTCCACAGAAGGGAGGATGTCTTTCTCTTACGTAAAGCAGAAGAGCGAGGACAGCCCTAAGGTCAGTTTTCACGGGTTGTGGTCTTTTTCACATTTTATTTCTTGCAAGAAAGTCCAGTCAGTCATACAGAGAGCAAACTAAAGTTTGGGATTTTAGCCTTGCAGACTATTTACATGCACAAACACATATATAACACACTTCAGGAGAGGGAAACCCCAAAAGACATAATAGGGCCCCTTTTAATTTATATATACAGTATATATATTTAGAAGCTTGAGTTAGTAGTTATGATTATTGCTAGTTAGTTAGTACACAGTTACTTTTTGCAAAATCGAACTGTATCCAAACTACAGCGGGGATATCTAACGCCAGATATAACAAGCAGAATCAGAAACAAGCTTATTGCCAAGTAGTAGTACACAGACATTTTCTCTGGTGTGTATGGTGCACATTGATTGTAAGAAAAGGTCCAAAAATATAACAATTAAAAAAACGCTATACCACTAGAGATATAGAGAAATATTTATATCATTATATAAATATGAAAAAATTGTTGTGCGGGGTTCACAATATTAAAACGAAGACAATGTGCTCACAATGCGATAAAGAATTTCTCTAGAAATAAGGAGAGCTGTGCTGTGAGGAATAGTTCATTTGGGTATAGAATTAGAAAAAGTTTAGTTATAGAATGTAATATATAATGCTTCCTAAAACAGTGTTAATAGAGATAGAATGTGGTGCTGTAGAAATAAAAAGAAAGAGTAGTGCTCTACTAGCCACTGGGCGTTCAGGAAACATGAAGCATTTGACACATAGTGGTAACCTTTTCATTGCTGCTAACATCAGTGAAGGTGCTTTGGACTAAAGCTTCTTGTCCCTTCAGGTTGAAAACTTCACACGTAGAGTAGTCCTCTGTAGCCAGGTTCAGAACGGAAACTGGTTATAGGTTGTGCAATTTTTTTCTGTACTCAATGGTAACACGTGCAGCATCCTCTCTGCTCTACACACACACACACACACACACACACACACACACACACACACACACACACACACACACACACACACACGCACACACAAGCACACACAAGCACACACACACAAAAAGCACACGGCAGAGTCAAGAGGCCAGGGTGAAATCCCAAATGATGTTTTACGACAACTATACTAGACACTGTCAGGGCAATAAAAGTTTTTTAAACACTGGTTCAACCACCGA
Source organism: Notothenia coriiceps (assembly GCF_000735185.1). Classification (NCBI taxonomy): domain Eukaryota; kingdom Metazoa; phylum Chordata; class Actinopteri; order Perciformes; family Nototheniidae; genus Notothenia; species Notothenia coriiceps. The sequence continues at coordinate 10,313 of NW_011333599.1, forward strand.
GCAATCTTCTGCAGTGCTCTTCCAGAAGGTAGTTTTAGTATTTGCTGCCAGAACCCTGCAGGTCATCTGAAACTCTCACTTTTTTAAAATCCAGGCTGAAGAATTTTCAGTTTTTCTTCAACTGAATAAGATAACTCATTATATGTTACACTGGACTTTAACTTTTGTTCTTGTATTTTTGCACCTATATTATTATTTAACTTTTTAATAAGAAAAGAAAATGTAATTGTAATTTTCTTGCCTTTTTAAAGACTGATTTTAAATGTTTATTTACCTGGTAAGTTATCTGGTAAGTTAATTCTCTTTTAATCTTTATAAACTTTGTGGAAGAGATTTTTAATGCGTATTGGATTTCTTCAAGCTTGTAAACTATTAAACATTTCTTTAATCTACAGAGCAAAGGAAGTCTGTTTAATGATTTCCATCTAATTAGTGTTAAATCGCCAATTGTGTATGATTGAAACAGTAGACATCCAATCACAAAATGGAGTTGTTCTTCCTTTTTACTGAAATGAAAAAGCAGCACACAATGTCAGCTGTATCTGCCTTCAAACACCTTCATTTGACAACCTGTGACTGATTTCACTTGGCAGGCCATAGCATCTGGCACTACTGCGTACCACCTCCAGAGGGCGTTGCCAGGGGGCATCGTGCTGATGGAACTGGCTTTTCAGGTGAGCAGGAGATCATGAAGGGCATTGTGCTCACCTATTTGTTTTTTGTCGCAAAGGTACCTTTTCATTTTAAAGCATTATTCATCTTTGTTTCAATTAAATTGTAAAATGTTTCTGATGCATCTCAAAATAACAAAGATTGCACAATATGACATTCATGTATATTTGTATTGAATTGCCAAGTTAAGTGGTTTCATTTAGTCTTTTTTTTTTACTGTACACCACTGGGTCAATGCAGTTCCTAAAATAAGTCCAATAATTTTGGTCTTAGTCAAAGGCCATCCTATCAGCTCCTGTAGATAAGCACGGAGATGCTAGCAGCTGAATGCTAACATCAGCATGCTAAAATACTTAGGCACTACTAAGGCAAAATAACATGCTGATGGTTAGCAGGATTGATGTTAACCAGTTTAATTGATTGTGTTAGCATGCTTACATTTGCTAAGGAGCCGTAAAAAAAAGTGCAGCTAAAGCTAATGGTTAGCAGGTATTTTGTCATTAACCAGGGTATCAAACACATTAAATGGTTGACCTGATGACGATAAATCAGAGTATCCCTACTGTCATTTGAGGTCAATCTCTAGGGACCACGGATGTCTATGAATAGTCATGGCCTTCCAAACAACAGTTGTTTATATTTAGCTCTAGACTAAAGTGTAAGACCAACTGTCTGATGCTAATGACTAAATCCTACACTTCCCATGACACTTAATAGCATCTTTAATTCAACCTGCCTGGTATAAACGTGTACACTTTAAATCGATCACCAAAGTGTATCGTGTATACTTTCTGTTACCTGGTTATAGTGCCAAGCCCAAGCTGAGATAATCACTAATTAATAGACAGAGTTCCTGAAGAGCCATATATTGCACAAAGTAAAATGTTTACTTTCCCCAGAAGATATGAATAGATCCAGGATTGTTGATTTTCATAAAGTAATTACACGTTCTCCTTATCGTGCTGCCAGGGGTGTTACTTCTGTGTGAAGCAGTATGCACTGGAGTGTTCCCGCATCCCCATGGGCCAGACAGTCAACTCCCAGGTAAATATGCAAACTGAGCTGTGCCTTCTCTTCTCTGGGGATCTGCAGTGATTAAAAGCATGAAAGAGAGCCCATGAGTTATGGCATACAAAGTGATTCAATACATATGTTTGACACGTGAGAAGAATGTGCATTGATCTCCTTGTAGAACAGTGGTTTTACTGGAGCATGCTGGGACTACTCTGAGGGGTCTCAGGGTTCAGCAAGATGTCAGAGGTCTTTCAGGGACCTGCTACAAACTGTATTTGTTTGGTAGAAAGAATTGCAGTTAGAAATGACTACTCTAAGGACAATCTCCACCTTGTTAGGTTTATAAAAGTCTACTGTGTGGTACTAAAAGACACCTACAATCTCTCAATATGGGAAACTGCTGAAAAATGTATACCATAATGATATATTAATTTCTGCGAGCATATTTCAGTATATTTGCTGCTTTAGTTTATTTTTTATTTTGTCCTTATGACAATGTAGTGGGATTACTTTCTGAACAATGAAATGTGGCACCTGAGGTTACTGTGATGTTTTGTCAGTAGTGTGATGTCTTCTTCCTAGGGGTTGTACTGTATGTTGATACAGTTTGTGTAACTTTGGCTCGTTGCTCTAGTTCACCCATAGGGGAGGTGTTTGATCATAGAATTACAGTTATGGAAGGATATGCTGAATATATATTTATATATTTGATTCATCCGGTGGAAAGACTCAAAATAACATTGTTGGTCTCTCTCTCAGTACTTGTGCATCTGCAGTAGATGGATCCACATTGTGGGCATCTTTTATCACAGAAAGATACGACCAAGAGAACATAAACATTTGTTATTTATAAGCATTTATACTACCAACTGATGCTGTGTTTTTCAGGGGAGTAGAGTCTGGAAATGACAGCAGACTAAAATAAGTGAGGAATCTCTGACACAATATTGAGTTTGGCAGTGTATCTTATCAGTTCCTCCCAGCACAACTATGTGGACTCATTAAGAAATCCATACAGTGTTATTCAGTTGCCTGCATGTTTTTGTATGTTTACCTTCAGTTAAGGGTTCTTTGATTTTATGACACTTTAGTGTTTCTTCACTGCTCTGGGTGTCACTCATTGGGCCACTTAATGTTAAGATAAAGCAAACATCAGCATTTTATATGAAAATATGTAGCGAAATCAATTTATTTAAGAAGAATTTGCTCTCAGGGGTGAATGTGCAAATCTTTCATTCAGCATTAAACATTAGGATATTTTTCCTCAACATTTTCTGTGAGCCGGCAACAAACTTTCTGACAGAGCTGACCTTAGACAGAATAGAACGTTTTTTGATATCATTTTCAAAATTCTTCTTCTGAAGATAGATGTGGAAGAAATGTTATGGTACAAAACGTTTCCTGTACATTTGAATATACTGTATGTTTTAAGATGGCTGAGGAACTCTACTATCTATTCTATTCATACAGCTGTGATTTGACTCCACATAATCAGAGGCAATTTCTCACATCTGTGATTTTGCATTTTTTAAGGATTTAAGGCCATCAGATATAACTCTAATCCCGTCTGCCACCAACCCACAGCTTCATTTCTCACCTAAATCCTGATCTATATCACAAACTGTTTTCATTCTCTCCCATCTGTGACTGATCCATGTTCAGATTTACACACCGGTGCACTTTGATGTGAGATGTCAGGCAGAGATGTCAAAGATGTTGTGGCATTTGTTACCTTGTGGTGTTGTGAACATTTCTCTAATCTGTGGCTTCATGCTCAGATAGAGGGGGTGCAAAAGGGTTAAGGTGGTGAGAAAGGCAGAAAGGATGCATTCATTACAGCTACTTTGTTTACTGAGAATGTTGTGAAAAGGCTGAACATCGACTTAAATAAGCAATTAATTTAATTAATTTAAATAGTAATAATTATTATAAAGGGAATTTACTTTGTCTTGTTCACTGAAACAAACATGTATTTATATAACATGAATAATGATTAATAAGGCTAATGTATATATGTAGTGGTGCAGTGATGAAGTATTTGTGTAGGCCGACCCAGAAGTTAGCATTTCATAAGATGTTTGTCAAACACATGTTTATGATATTTACACATTTTTTCAGCAGGATAATCCCCACACAATAACACCGCTTTATATTTTTGTAGTGTAAATGAAAAAGTAAAAATCCACATTACTTCACATTACCACTGCTAAGCTAAAGGCGGCTAATGCTTGGCGATTCAGCGATTCTCAAATGTAGAACTTACTTATGTATTTATGTCGTATTAAATATCAGCTTGTGTTAATCACAGACCTCATGACCTAACTCAATTGCATGTTTTAGGGACTCATTCCTGCACCATAGCACAACAGGTTATTAATATAGAAGGAAATATGTAATGTCTGTATATTCATGCATTGTGTTTTACACGCAAACTACTGTACTGTACCTGCAGTGCTGTCTCATGGTGATAGGCGTCGACTTGTGGAATACTTGGTTACTCTTAAGTGAACGGCCCCAAGGTTTTCAATATGTGCACCAGCCTTATCAAATGCCTTTCCACAGCTCTAACGTGTGTATGTAATGTGTCTCATCGCATTTTTGTAGTATGGAAAAACATGTTCTTATTTATTCTTGTAGTATGTCTTCAGTCTTCCCTTTCATCCATCTGTTTGTGAGTGAGTGTCAGGATGTGTGTGTGTCAGTGTGTCCCACCTCATGTCATCTCTCCATCAGGGCAGCCTCCTCACCAAACCTCGTTGCAAGCCGTTCCCAGATGCCACCCCAGTATCTGACTGTGCGGTATGTCCCATTCTCACGGGAGGGGTGTCTCCCTACAATCAGGCTTCATCCCCCCCAAGCCCCCCCTGCCGCTTTGCTTGCTGCCATCTTTCTTTCCAAACCTCCATATCTGTGTTTTTGTCTCTTTGGGAATGAATGGGTCTCAGTGTTCTGTCGTGTAGGAGCTACAGTTGCTAACACATACTATGAAGACTGACCAAATAAGGAACTCAAAGGTCAGGTGTTACTCCTTTTTTTGAGTTTCAGGTCTGAGTCCCGCTGCGCTGTGATTTTCTGCTCCTTTCAACTTTTATCAGGGCTTCTGTCGTCCGTGCTTGCTGGTTTGGGTGTCTCCGCTTGTGTTCTCTAAGTGTTCGTTCAACTCCTGCTGGCCCCTCTGCCCTCTCTCTGATAATCTTATCTTATTTTCTCTTGCATCTTTGGTTGCCAGTGATATATTGGAGCTATAACTTTCCCCCAGGGTTTAAATGAAAAACATGGGGCTGCTGCTGCTGCTCTGCTCGCTAAAGATGATCACATTGACAGACTGTGAAATGTGCTTGGATTACATAGCACTATATTGATTCAAGTTTTTTTTCATGTACTGTGTTGGCATGTGGGTTTCACATGTGAAAATTAAGAAGTGTGAAAACATCATTCACATTTAACGTCACAGCTAGCTAGCTGGCACTGTTAAACTAGCATGCTGTGATATAAAGCAAGCTAATTAAATAATATAAGATTGAACACTAGTGTTCGGTTGTTATAGCCAATAAAAGAAAATAGTTAACTATAATTAACTATAATTCATTAAAATGTAAATGATAGAGATAAACGTTTTTCAATTACCTATTATTTGAGCGGGTTAGAATCCCAGGCTGCCTAGCGCTAGCTTAAATAGGTCAAATCTGCTGAGTGAAGTATTTGATGTTCCAAAGTTTACATTTTCCAAAGTTGAAGTTTGAGAATATATATTGGCTTGGTTTTCATTTCACATGTGAAATTGAAGACATGTAAAAACATAAATGTCCCTTGACGGCTAGCTAGCTGGCTTTAACAATTTATGACTGTTAAAGGTCCCATGTCATGCTTTTCCGGTTATTACCCGTCCCCTTGTGTGTTATGAAGGTTTTTATGCATGTAAACGGTCTGCAGAGTCAAAACCCTCAAAGTACACCCTGTAGTGAGTAAAACTCTAACACAGAAAATACCAAAAACGCCTCGTTGGAGATACATCACTGTCCATTGATTCTCCCGGGTACCGCATGATGTCATGCGTTACCCGGAACCAAATGGACCAATCCGTGGAGCCCGTTACGTTAGCAGCCGTTACGTTAAGCCCCCGCTGATTGGTCCAAATTGACCAATCCACGGACTTCCTCACACACACACTCAGAGCAGGCAGCTCTGCTGATCTTTCCTCCCTGGCTGCAGGCTGATAACAGACAGTTGGGATCGCGGCAAAATTCTCTCTGCAGACCCATTCTCACAGCGTTTATCAACCTTTTTCTTACTCAATATCAAGCCACACTTATTGTTTTTACTTCGGCTGTGACTTTGTGTGTGCTCAGGGTGAGTTTGGCTGTGAGTTTGGCTGTGTTTGGCTGTCGCTAAACAAGGAAACCACACCTCCACGGAGCTCAGCGCGATTCACAACGTCCCGACCAATCAGAGCACACTGTGCTCACAGGGAGGGTGGGGGCTGGAGCTACTAGAGCTACAACGAGCCGTTAAAGGCAGAGTGAAATTCAGTGAATACACGTAGTTTACAGAGATGCTGTGTGAGAAACCAAAGTGATTTTGGAAAATTGCACAATATAAATCTATTCTAGTAGACCTCAACAATGGAATTATGATCAGTGGAAATGGCCATGACATGGGACCTTTAAACTAGCTTGCTGTAGTAGTTAGCAAGCTAACTGCTAACTATATATGATCGAACTCTTGTGTTCAGTGGTTATAACCAATACAAGAAGAAAGTTAACTTACTTATAATAGGTTTTCATATTATTATCCATATATTATTTTATTTTATAGACACAAAAAAGGTCAAAGTTATCAAAGAAACCCAGACAAAATCCACAAAGGCATGTGTGGTATGAGAACATTTCTCATTGAAATGTGTTCACATTATTCGTAATGCCTGTAATACTTTATTATAAAATGTGTATTTTAATTAACTTGGATTCATGATCTTAATACTTGTATAATCCTGGCTACGGTGCTCGCCAGAAGAACACAATCCACATTAATTATAAATAATGAATATCTAGGAACAACCTAAAGAGGTTTTGTCAGATCATTGCACACGCTTTCTGTGTGAAAAAGAATTACTTTCCACTAAAATTACATTGTGTTTGTTTAAAATGCATGTTTAATTGTTTTGTCTATTTGAGGACGGTAAGTACAGGAGAACAAACTGAAAAGTAAAATGCCAATGGTTCTTGTCCTTCTTCAATCGACTTGCTTTGTGTATTGTCTTCTTCTTGTTTGACCCCATATGATTACAGCTTCTGCCATCAATGCAGCCTCTGTCATGTATAGTAATTCCACTTGTGAGACCAGCTCCGTGACTCTACCCTACAATGTGTTCTTGTCAAAGTTACACAGGGTGCTAAATTAGCTTGAACATGAACCGTTTGGGATTACAGGTTAGGAAGTATTAAATATGAGCTTCATAGTCAAGAGGAAATGTATGACCTCTGAGCTAAAGAGATCTATGAAGTCCCAGCAGCCTCCTGGCTCTGTCGATGGCAGGCTAAGAGGTCACAACTAATTTGTCTGCCAGACTGCATGAAAAGTTCATCTTTTCATTCTTCTGTGCAAAAGAAGATAACATTCTTATCTCGGAAGTGATAAAGGGGGAACGTCTCCTGCCCTTATGCTAGTTTCTGAAAGTGTTGAGCCAGGAAAAGGTGCTGAAAGGTTCCAGACACCGACATTGATGAAAATTTTCTCCAGCTAAAGAGAGCCTCGCAGTTCTTCTTGCCTATTTGATTGAATAAAGCCTATTTGTATAGGTTCCAGGCAAATGGTCCGGATGAAAGTAAAAGCAAGAGGCACACTTGTTATTGGGCTGTAATTAACTGCACACTCACTGCAGCCATTTACATTTGCAATGAATGCTTTTGTCAGCCCCCCTTTGATGTTGGATTTAATTAAATAAGATTCTATTATGAATCTGATTGATATCTAGTTGCTTACAAAAGGCTCTCACCAAGGTGTGGGAGTCAGAGCCAACAGGGCCTTAAGGTGCACCGCACAAAGCAAAAGCAAAGCAGGTCACTGCATAGAGCTGATGATTACACAGATAAGCAGGCAGAGACAGTGCTGCTCAGTGCCAGATTCTATTCATTTACCAGTGATGTGTGTAATGAAATTGGCCAGACTTGAGCTTGGAGGTACTTGAAGAGTTGTTTTTCCCTGTGACTTTCTCTCTGTGCTGGTGCTGACTTTGCCCCCCACCCTTTGCTTTAGCTCTCCATGCTCTTCACTGAGGAGTGTGATAAGGTGCGGGACCTGATGCACGTTCACTCCTTCAGCTACGACTTCCACCTGCGAGTGGTTCACCAGTACCTGGTCGGCTGCCACATGACGCTCCGCCAGGGCTACCAGCTCACCGACTTCCTGGACGACTTCATCTCACATCACCCCGATATTCCCAAGTTTGGACGCAACCATGTCTTCCAAGGTGACTTTTTAGCATAAAGTCATATTAAAGTCACTCCCAACTGCTCCAAGCATGTAGAATCCCCTGAAATAGGCAAACTCACCAAAGGTGTGCGCTGGAAAGAGAAAAATATTCGGCAAAAAACATGAGATTAGCTCACAGTGGATTAAAAGTAGCCGTCTACTTGCCAGAATTGTGAATCCAGAAAGGTTGTGTACCCCAAAGTTTTATGTGAGAAATGAAAAGAATGGATCCCCAGCAATGAGAAATTGCACAGAGGGGACATCTCAAATTGGTTGACCGGTCAGCTAACCAATCAGAGCAGAGGGTGAAAAGAGGTGCTGCAGCACAGGCAGCATGAGAAAAATAAAGAGCTTTTTGAACATCAAAGCATGGAGACATGTCACAGTAGAGGCACTAAATAGAAATATGATCTTAAAATGAGCAGAATAGAGCCCTTTTACAGAGAAACACTCATGTTTGCTATCGTGGCTCCAAAATAATAGAAAGAGCTCCCCATTGATATCGAGACAGCGCAATCTTCTGTTGCAGACTAAAAACCCACTTATTTTTTAAGCCTTGGCCAATAAACTCAAAATGTTTTGCAGTACCTAAAATATTTATGTAAATCAGGACTAATGCACCAGCGCTTACAATAGTTTGGCTTAAGTGATACATCTGCATTTCTTGCTGTTCTGAGTTTCTCTTACTGTGGGTCGCTTAAGATAAGAGCTTCACCTTGTGAGATATAATGTAATATTTCAATATTGATACCACACAAGCTGGCCTGATGCAGTATTTTTAGTTTAGGGTATGTATATCTAATTTATGTTTAATAAACTACCGCTAGAGATAAGTACACAATATATTTTACTCGGCCAGGTGCTTAGAAGAAGACAGGGGCAGCATTTCACATCTGCTCGGCTCACCCAACGTCATTAGTAAAAGAAAAAGAGAGAAAAGCAGATGACTAATTAACAGCAGAAAACTTTCTGAGTCATTCAAGAGATAAAGATAGATATTTCCATCATCATGTTTTCATCTGAAGGGTTTTATGGCGCTGTGGGTTGGCAGGAAGGAGTGGGAGATGTTTTGATGATCTCTTTGAGAGTCTGTGATCTTTATCCACATCAGGGAGCTTTTCCATCACCACGGGGATGATAACGGCTCATCAGCTCTACAACTACATCACCGACCACGCCAGCACCTATGGCATGAAGCCGCTCCGCATGTCCAAGGCTGCCGTCTCCACCGACAACAAGAAGGGTCCGCCTGACCTGCACGAGTACGCCCTGGTGGCTCTGTGGAACAGGTACAATACATTGGTCACAGAACACACACAGTATGTTTGCAGTAGTTTAACCACTTTGCTCTCTTCTTTCCTGCTTTAGTTCGGGCTCTTACAAGGATCTGGAGGGCCTGCACCACCACGATGACTTTGACGTGTCCCTGGTGGTGTGCCATAACGCCGCTCCATTCGAGGAGCAGTCCGATGGGGAGAGGCATTTGTTAAGGTAAAGATATAACAGAGATAAAATGACATAAAGTGTGAGCCAAAAAAAAGCAAAACCATTGCACGTTTGCTTGTTTTTCTGAAAACGTATTTGTTCATTGAATATCTACATTAAAAGTAACCTGAGAATAAAGTGAATTATTCATAGTTTGGATTTTAATGTAAATTGTCTATTTTGATATTCTAAAGAACAGTCTGAAGGCCCCTTGGTTAGTAAAGTATTGTACTGAATTGGATATTTTCCAGCTGAAGTATAACATTGTCTTGGCATATTTTCATTGTTGCAGAAAAACTTCGAAAAGCTTTTGCATGCTGTAAATATTTCCTTTCTCTTGGACTTGCACAATAAAACAATAACAGCTTGCACTATAACACTCAAAACACACTATTCTTTACACACACGTTACTTGTGTTCTAGCTGATTTGAATATGAGGAACCAGGCTTTTATGTACGTATGCTCACCCTGAAATACAGCAATACAAGCTGCTACTGTCGGTCCGTGCTTCCCTTCTATAGGATGCCTGAGTGAGCTGCCCTGTGCCTGTGTTCCTTTACTAACTGTATCCGTAGATTTAACTACCTAAACATAACGATACTACTGCAATCGTATTATGATTAATACACTGTCCATTTCCATTAACAATACTGTAACCATTAACAGACCCAACATGTTCTACTATGTTTAATACCCCACCTGGAGTTTCTGCCCATATGGAGCGCAGACGACTGTTTCTCTCCTGATACTATAATAACATATTACAGAAAATGTCAGAGTAGATGTTAAATGAAAGATGTATCTATCTTTGGCAATTGCATGCTCATGCTAGGCTGTAACAAAGAAATGTTACTAAGAAAATAAATAATCTCTCTTCCGCAATATTAAAAAAGTCTTAGTATTCATAAGCAATAACATACTATGTTGCATCCTAGTACAGTGTGAGTTTTTGGTACAGGTCACGGTATAACAAGTTGCTAATGAAGGCTAAAAAGTTGGCTTTTTATGAGTATAAACATGAAAACGATAAATAAGCTCACCTTGTTGTTTCTTTGTCGTCGCCTGATTATGGAACGCCCTCTATTGGCGACTGGCTCTTAATTATGTCACACAATGAAGACATCTTCAAAGCGACTGAATCAAAAGAATGTTGGGAGGCCACAGTAATGATGGATTCTTAAAGGTTTAAGTAGCCACTCATGACCAATTCCTCTCTACATATGAAACACTGTGGTTTAATGTCCACCTCTGATGACAATGAGCCAACTCTGACTGCTTCTCTAATCTCTCACATACCTTCATATACAGGTTGCGGTTCTACGTGATCATGACGAGTCAGAGAGAGCTCTTCCCCCGCCTCACTGCCGACATGCGGCGCTTCAAGAAGCTTCCTCAGATCCCCCGGGACCCCTCTGAGCTGGGGGGCCGGCTCCCCACAGACCAGGCAGAGGCTGGCGGATCCCCTGGAGCCGAGCAGGACCTCTGGGAAGAAACACCGTCTGAAGCCGCGGCCGCCTCCACTCCCAGCGACGGAAACGAGTTCTACCCTCTAGCGGGGGGCGGGGCTGAGGCCCAGAGGCTGCTGTACCCCTCCCCTCTGTTCCCTCTGCTCAACAACGAGGTGCTGGCGGCCCGCAGACAGATCCAGGCCAGCGTGGAGCAGGCCATGGGCCACTGCCGTAGAGACAACCTGTGGAGGAGACTGTTCCACGGAGAGCACCTGGACAAGCTGAAGCTCACCAAGCTGTCCTTCAGCGAGCTGGAGGAGCTGCTGCAGGCGGTGCAGAGCCGCTCCGTGGGGGACATCGACCCCCAGCTGGTGAGCCTCCATGTGTCACCTCCACCAGCCTCTCAACAGTGGTCGAACACACACTCAGATCAGTAGCAATTAGCAGTACTGCATTTGATCTTCCTGCTATATAACATGTGTTTTTTATTTATTTTTTACTAGGATTTCCTACATTAAGGCATGTGTTGCATGCTTTTAACGAGTATATTAACTTATTATTTGTATTTCTTTCTTTTTTTATCATAATTTTTTTAAGCATCTGTCCAGGGACTACAATGAAAAATAGCCTCTTGCATTACTTTACAGAAATGTCTATTAGTGTGCACTGACCCTGTTAAGTAAGCTAATAAAGACAAATATAACAATAAATACTGTAATACTGTTACAAGAAAAAGTCCTGCATTCAGAATCTCACAAGTACAAAAGTAATGGCTTCAAAATATACTTAAAATATGGAATATCCCATTTTAGAATCATAAAAAATGATAGTTTTAATGACGTTATATACTGCGGCTGGATACCTTTACCTACATGTCAATATGTATTATTATTATTAGTAGATGTAGATGTTATATAAGCTAATTATGTAACAGATGATTTTAACATGCTTAGATTTATATTTCACAGAGATGATGTGTACATGCATTTAAAGATGAAACATATATTAACAGATACAGTGGATGTTTGCTGTACAGGGAGCTTCCTCACACTGTGTGTGTGTGTGTGTGTGTGTGTGTGTGTGTGTGTGTGTGTGTGTGTGTGTGTGTGTGTGTGTGTGTGTGTGTGTGTGTGTGTGTGTGTGTGTGTGTGTGTGTGTGTGTGTGTGTAGGACTGTTTCCTGACCATGAGTCCTGCCTGGTACCAGAGTCTGATCCGGGTCCTGCTCAACCGCTTCCCTCAGAGCTGCAGACACTTCGACGACAACGGCATCCAGTATCTGGTGAGAACACTCCTTCTATATGAGAGCCAATACAGCATGGCAACAAGAAACACTGATGCAGTCAGCGCAATATGGGTTTATTAGGGTTCGATTTGAATGGAGGTCTTTACAGAGTGTCCCAAGTCAGCGTTTCTCTGGCTTCTACATGCTGTGAAACATGGGAACAATCATTGAGTTTAAAGAGTAGAGTCACTGGGAGAGCTCAGAGTTTAATTTTAAAGAAAGACTCTTGAGGGATTATTGTTATGGGATTCTGAAAATGAGAAAGCTGGAGATCAAAAGAATGTGCCTCACTTCTCCAGACTCACAAACTGAAAGCACAGCCTGATCCCTCCTCTGCGTCTCCTTATTATTTGTCATATTTTCTTGTCAAATGTTAGGTTTTTTTAAAGGTTTGTGTAACTGGTTGTGTGAAGTGAGAGATCTGAGCTTTCTGAGCTCTAGAACTCTGATTGAACAGCTCTGACTGGAGCATGGCTGTATAACGAGAACTGGATACAGCGTTGGAGGCGGGGAAAGTAGCTTATTGGCCACAGACTTGTTGTAATAGTTATTGGTTTGACTCATGGGATTTGACATAATGAAAACAAAATCTAAACATATGACTGTATTTATGGACATGATATAACCATACAGTTAACATTTCGTCAATCAGCCGGTTTATTGTCTCTGTGCTGAAGAACATTTGAGTATTTAGTGAAAAGATAGGAATTCAGGGAAATAAACTATATCTGCAGTCAGCAGCTTTGCACACATCTCTGTTTGATCCGTCAGTGCTTTTTTTTCATGGTCACCCAAAAAGTGTTTCCTACATGTTTATCATATTTAAGATCACAAGTCAAAATCCCTGCTCTTAAATCTATATTGATGTCTATCCTCTTTGTTTCAGGCTGTTCTGAACCAGAAGTTCACTGACTGCTTCGTGCTGGTCTTTCTCGATGCCCAAGCTGGAAAAACGGTGAGTTATGAAACTGATATGATTCATTATTAGGACACTATAGTTTTGAAACCAGCGAACCATTCCAGCGTTGTTTCTTTCTCCCTCCCATCTTCCTGCAGAGCCTAAAGGTTGTGTTCAGGGAGCCCCTGCCGTCACAGCAGCAGGCCGGCAGCAGCCCCCCCCCTCAACTGGTGTCCATGTACCACCACCTGGAGTCTGTCATCAACACCGCCTGCTACAACCTCTGGACGGGGCTGTTATAGAGCACGGATGGAATCACCTACACCCAAACAGAAACAGGAGGCAGCGGAGGAAGACGAGGGGAGGGGAGTCCTCCTCCAGCAGCTCCACCTATCCATCATAGAGCAGCATGGAGGAGAGCCTCACATGGGACAGTAATGGAGCTGTGTGTATGCAGCTCTTCCAGTGTAAAGGATGCTCTCAAACCTAAAGGGAGCCAACATAAACCCAAACACAATCAAACCATTAGGGGAAACATCTGATTCAAACAAAACGGCTCCTAACATGTGTGCAGAAAACATCTATCCGCTAGCTCAAAATTAGCCTTCATCATCTGATATACTTACTTGTTGCTATGCATATACCAGTACGTCTTTAGAGATATACAGAAGTTAACCACTTGATGGATGCATTGATGGCACTTACACGTTTTGTTCAGCTGCATAGTGTCCCCATATTAGCCATGTTAGCCTATCAACACGGTGGCATGGCAGCGCGTCACGCGGGCTAAGCTAAAAGCAGCTAATGTTTGCTGAGGTGATGTTAAGAAGCCTTATTTCATTTTTATTAGCATATTTAATCTTCTAACACATAGAAGCTTCTGACATTTACGAGTGGGGTATCTACTTGCGTTTTTTATGTTGTCGAACAAAACGTGAACATCTCTTCAGCCTGTAGCAAATACAGATCTTATTTCAGTCACACAAAAAAACATTGATTTTAAGACAAGCCAACTGGAAGTGGTCAAATACTCACTTATTCCCAGGTTCTAGGGGCTTATTCCTGTGAGGTATTTGAGCCAATTTCACTGATGGAAGAGTCAATGTCTGCACAGGGTTTCCCAGTGTATCACAGCAGGGGCCTAGCACCTCTGCTCACGTCATGTACATTGATTAAGTTATGGAACATAAAGCCTCAAGGTAAATGAGCACAGCTGCAACATAATGCTGGAAATACACTTTGGCTCAGGTTGAACTGTCCACAGGTAACGTCCTATGTCTTCTTTCCTTGACCTTTAAGAGGTCAAAAAAGATGTGAAGGAAGATTCAAAAATAATTAAAAAAATATGTTTTCAGTTTATCATTCTATTTTGTGTTTGTTATTTGATAGGCTGACTAAAGATCCAGCTTGTGTTACGGAACCAAAATGTCCTCAGTGGGAGCAGTTTGATGGACGGGGTCCTCAGAGTTTTTGATGTATTAGGTCTACCTAAAGACCTCGAGCACACCGAGACGTTTAGGATTTGGGAGTGTCCTGCATTGTGCACTGACATGTTCTGACACCATGCTGTTGAAGGAGACATGTTGGAGACACTGCTGTGTTTCTGTCTCTTCAAATCTTTCACAGAGAAATGCCTTCAATGTAAATCAGCAGTTTAGATTGCTTGAAAATCATACTTAATTCTGAGGTGTTTTCAACTGCACATGTTTTGTAATGAGTGTCGTTACTGGCCTGCATTACTTTAGATCTTGTGCCTTCTGATAGCATTTCGCTAGCTCTTCATACCACATCAGTGTTCTCTACAAGTGTGAGAGCTGGGGCGACTTTGAGTAACATTTACAAAAGTGTCAATCCCACTTGAACACCACTGCCATATATCTGTTATCTGAAGTGCCTTTTTTTCTCTTTTATTTCATTGTATTCCCAAACGTATGAAGTGAAACTGTTGTCGGCTCTGCATAGAAGATCTTGATGTTGTGCAGTGAATGTGACGGGAAGATAATGGGTAATATTATCTTTGATGATTTGCATAATAGCATGCCACATGTCATCAGAGGCGAGTGTTTCCAAAGTATCTTTAGGATGATGAGTTGACTTGTGTTTTTTCTGAAACAGTGCGGCTGGTAATCATACCTCCATTTACAAGAGGGCATGAGGCCAGCAGGATAAGAGTGTGATTTTACAACGAACACTTGATATCCACCACAATACCTTCATTAAAGACACGCAGCCTTACATTTCCACACATTTTCACAGGAAGAAAACCAAATGTCTGAGCTTATTTGTGGACGTAAAATGAAGAAACATCAAGCAAAGTAGTTCTCACTGCTTCCAATAATGAGTCTGAATGTTAAACACTGGATATCCATCACGCAAAATGTGATCGAGTTAGCATTTGTACTGTATTATAAACAATGCACCCTCTTACTGTATAATGTAATTTATGTATATACGAAACACTTTATACAGTAAATGAAATGCTAAATAAAGCAGTAGGATGACTGATAATGTTGTGAATCTTTTTTACAAGACTTAGAAAACAGTCACTCAACATTATTAACGGGCCGTTTGTAATGCATGGATAACTGAGTTGGCTTAATTTCGATAAGCCTGAATATGAAGTTCTTAAAAGGAGGCCAAACAAATATTTATTTACTTTTTGTTGACTGCTAAAGCGTTATTCTCTCTTGAGAAAAAAACAGAAACCAACCATACATTTATTCTAGGATTTAGGATGGCATTATTTCAACAACAAAAAAAAGCGGCACTCATGTGAGAAGTTAATGAAGAAGTGTCCAAACACTGCATTCTTTCTAATCGCAAACAGGGAGCGACTCCTGGTGGTAAAAAGTATTCCAGTTGTATAGAAGTCTATGAGAAAATTACCCTAGTTTTGTCTTGATGTAAAAAGAAGTCAGGTTGTACAGAACTCTGAGAAAATGACCCTAGTTCTCTCTTAAGGGTCACCTATTACGCAAAATCCACTTTTTATTTTTTCTTCTGAAAGTTAGCTGATCAGATTTTGGCAACTTTGTGATGTCACAATGTTTTTGGGGGTTATACAACCATTAGCCAATGACCCTCCAAGGGAACACCACCCACCTTATCACCTGAATCTCCTCCTAGAGCACTATTGTGGGTTTTTTAACCAATCATCTCACAGAGGGGCGTGGCCAGCAGCAGCTCATTAGCATTAAAGCTACAGACCCAGAATCAGCACTTTAGGAACAGGGCTGAAACGATGATCTGTTTGGTGTTTCAGCCAAACACTTCAGAGACAGGTTTTTCATACATCTCAGACCTATAATATATTAATGAAAAATAGTATTTCTGGGGACCTTTAAAGTATTACCCCAGTAATTATGTTTCTGATGTGTTCATGGTCTCAATCTGTAGTTTCAAGTAATTCCCAATACAGCATGATGATCAGTCAGTAAACGATTGTCCCATTGAGATAACATAGAAGATAAAGCAACATATACTAAAGGCCACCTTGTGATTGACAGGTTGCTACAATGGTGTTGTGTGGTTTGGGTGCTGTCCGTAGAGCTTCAACCTCAAAGTCCTTTTTACTTCATGAAAGTTAATTATTACTTTTGATAGCATTAAATAATGATGTCTAATTCTGCGTCTGGTTGTGCTTAGCCCCATCCTCTTCTGTCAGTTCTGGTTCCAAAAAACAAGATGGCGACAGCCAAAATGCCACACTGAAGGCATAAAAACAAAATCCATCAAACAACAAGGTGACAATATCCACCTCTTATATATATCTTCTTATCTTATAGTCTTTAAACAGAATACAGAAAATCAGCTTTCCTGCTAAAGTCTCCTCTCACTTCAAATCATTCACAAGTTTTAGAGAATGTATCAAGTTAATTTATTCAAACTATAACAATGTATTGATCTTTTTTTTTTACAGGAAAATTCTTTATCTACATAATGAGTCAAACAATATAATTAAATCATAACAATTATCAGTGTACCAATTCAATGTTGGTTTGTGATGCTAAAAGCTAAATATAAAAAGGGTCAATATAAGAGCATGGAATTAGTTCAAAAAAAGGAAATGACTCAACGTAGAAGTATCCTAGCAGTAAAAATGTATGCCAATCCTTAAGCAGGAAACTTGAAGCACACACAGCTGCGTGACGGGACCCTGCTCCTCACTCGCTGTGTGTGCAGTAATCTCTGATCCAGCCCAGACCCTCCTGTGTGGAGCCTGAGGGAGACAGAGACCATTAGAACATGTTTTTCCTGACAGGGTGTCATGATATTGGAATAAAGAGAGTGCTGACCCAGAGGCCTGTATTCACAGCCGATGTATCCCTGGTACTGCAGCCTTTCCAGCGCGTTGAACAGGTATCTGTAGTCCAGCTCTCCGGCGCTGTCAGGCTCGTTCCTACCAGGAACCTGAGCCACCTGAACATGACCTGAGAAACATGTATATCATTATCAACTGAAGAGGCACAAGCACAGCTGGGTTGTTTCTTTCATAAATGTAATTGTCTGAATTAATTTAGCCATGTCTCTTATTCAAACTTTCCCATATTTTCTTTCTCCAAAAGAATAACCAGTCGATCAAAGTCACCATCCTTTTGATTTCCTTTATTAGGAATGATGACAATCAAGGTTGTATTTTTGCCAGAACTGCCTAGAAGAGAACTAAATACTAATAGGTTTGTCGAACTCTTCGAAAACACGGATTTTTCACGTAACATTTGTCTTCTCCCATTAATCAGGTGTGCTGATCAACACAGGTGTAGCTTTTGTTTTAGATGGAGAAGAAGCCGTTAGCTCGTTGCTAAAGGAACGTTGAAACCATGAGGAGTCTGAGGATCCCGAGCAGGAAGCCCAGCCCAGCAGAGCCAGAGCATGTTTTACCAGTCTCGACTATCGGTGAGTTTATTCTTTTTAGGATGTTTTTGGTCTTTTTGCAAGGCATTGTTTTCCTTACATTGTATTTTTGCTTTGTTGACTGACATTAGATGTATTTATTTTGTACTGGCTGCTTTGAGAAGACAATTCCTGTGGACCTTGAAATGCACATTTCTCCAATTCTTTTTTTGTGTTTGTGCTTTTGTTAGAGGCAGAGTTTTATCTAAATAAAGTCTCTAATAAGCCATTCAGATTTCTCCTTTATTTTTGGTTAGGGTTGTAAAATATTTAGAGAACAAATAATGATCAGCCCATCTTCTAACCAAGTTTTAGAACCACAGGTAGCCCTTGGATATGTTAGTTGTAACTGTAAACTGAATGTTATAATATAAGATTCTTCAGACATTCAAAATATGGGGGAAAGAAGCCCGGGCAGGTGCCTTACTCACCAATAAGCGGAAGATACTTTTGTATGTTTTGTGTCAGGTTTCCATCCATTATTTGCCAGTGAAAGACGTCCTGAAAGAGTTCAGACGTCCAGTAAATCAAGTCAACTTTTAACATAGTTTGCAGTTTTTATACTTTCAAGTTGAGACATATTTCCTAAACCCCCACCATTTGCAGCTTAATGTTTGGCTTTCCAACCTTCTCCAGTATCTCAGCAGCTGCAGACAAAAAAAAGGATGATCTGAAACATTACTCGAGGCAGGTAGAAAGACATTATATAGGAAAAAACAGAAGGCGTGTTTTCATTTTTAAAGTAATAGTAGAAATAAATCGCATACTATAAAATAACTGGCATACTTGTACTGTAAATAATCAAATCTGCTGAGCACAGTACAACCAGACACATGTTGTTCTGTCTGCATCCTTTCAAGGAGTGTTCAAATGTGAGATTAAATTACATAATGTGCCATTATGCACTTACATCAATATATTTGTATAACATCTGTTAATGGTTGCAAAATGACTGCCTACTTTTTATAGCTTTCAAAGGAAACATATTACCATTTGACATTACGTTTAGCTGACACTTTTATCGAAAGCGACTTAAATGTTAATGCTAACAAATATAAAGACCAAGAGGTAAACTAATTTGAGTCGTCAATAAAATATGTTAAGTATACTGGTTGATGTACAATGGAAAGGTCTACATGCTGGTTAGCAATGGGGAGGTCTCAACTGGTTAAAGAGGGTGAGGTCTCAACTGGTTAAAGAGGGTGAGGTCTACATGCTGGTTAAAGAGGGTCCGGTCTACATTCTGTTTTGTGCAGATTTGCCTATAAGCTGGTTGATTTGATCTCAGTGGGACGAGGCGTCTTACCCTGATGAGGAGAGTCCAGGAAATACCTGGGATCTGTTATCCTTGTGTTGATTGGTTCTATCAAACCCGTGATTCCTTCCTGTGAGGAAATTGACAGTTTGAAACATTCTGAACACTGAAAGTCAAGAAAGGTATGTGCACCATTAATAGGAAGTCATATTTAAATTAAAATATATATATTGCATGCAGTGAAACAACTACACTACAATATGCAGAGCAATGCAACCTAATACTGTTCATGTATGTGCAGGAATAATCATTTTAATTTGACATATATCCTACTTTTCATGCTGCACTATATTTATGCAATAATCCAGTTTGACTTCATTCATTGTGCTGAGAGTTGTTGTTCTGTTGCCCAGTAAAGGTTGCCTACCTTAGAGAGGACATCAGCAGCATACTTTAGGTTCTGCACAAAGACGGCCTCCATCTCCTTGGCAACCACCTTTCTCTGTGAGCCCATGGGAACCCTTCCAGCCATCAGGTGGATTCTGGGAAATCATGGAAAATACCACATGCATAAATACAACCACGAAAAGTTGAAACCCTGCTAAAGATGTTTCCTCCTCACCGAGGCAGAAGCCCTGAAGAGAGCGTCTCAGTAATATATACTTTTTATTTAATGTGACGTAAAAGAAGGATCAAGTGATTTCTCTTGATCGTCTTTGAGATGTATCTACAGCTTGATTGGAGACAGCCTGTGGTGAATTGGAATGGACATATGGAAAGACACACATGCATCTTGATTACATCGCAGATCTCAGAGGAAGTGTGTCAGGAGGGGAATACAAGCCTGAAGATAACTGGCTGAGCTCCAAAGACCCTGTGTGGAGTTGGGAGAAACCAGAACCAGAAACAGAGCCAACATTCCACCTGAACCTCTGACCAGTGAAAGACTCAAAAGCACCTTGAGGACTCTCAGACTATGAGAAGCAAAATTGTCTGCACTGCAAGACTGAATAGTTTAGCCTAAAATCTAGGCATCTTGTCTGGAGTAAACTAAGCACTTCTTATTAACTGTGCAATACATCCTCAATACAACAGTGCAGCATGGCGGTGGCAGCTTGAGGCTGTGTCGATGTGTTTCAGCAGCAGCGAGGGGGAGAGCTGAGCAGGGCAAAGTACAGAATGGAAACTTGTTGCACTGTTCATCTGTCATGGCCGCAGGACAGCGACCCTCAGCACAGTGGAAACAACACAGGAGGGTCCTTGTAAAATTGATGCAGCACATTGCATATGTTTATGTGCCCTATAAGGAAACTAGCCTTATGAAAAACACATTTGATGTACTCTACCAATTTCAGGGTAAAGATTTATGGTTGAAAACAGATAAGAATACATATTTACTCTACTTTAATTCCCCACCTTTTGCACTCCAAAGCTCTTGCATACTTCAAAGCCAGGTCCAGACCCTGTCTGAACTCTGCCTCTCTCCCAGGAACTGCTCCGAGACCAAGATCCCCTCCCTTTATATCTCCTGCAAATCACATAAAGTATTTCATTACCACCGTCATCATGCTATAACAACTATCTATTAAAGTAGTTTTTGGTGGAAATGAACAGCTGCTGACTTCATTTAAAAGTCAGTGTGTCGGAGTTAGGGTCACCTGGCGGGGTGTTGATGAGGACCAGCTCCACCCCCGCAGCCTCTCTGGCCCTCCGGAGCTGCTCCAAGTCGGACGCGTACAGCCAGGCCGCCTCCACCGCCTGGAAGCCGGCCGCAGCAGCCGCGGAGATCCTCTGGTGGAAGTCAGGAAGCTCCGTGAAGAGCCAGGAAATATTGGCACAGAACTTCAACGGAGCCATGCTGCTTCACTGAAGGGGACAACGACCCTGAGTGCAGCGCGTGCGTGTGTGCGCGTGATGCACTTTAACCTGATGACAGCAGCGGGGGAGACCGGCGTTACGGACGCTAAACTGTACTAGCGTTTACATCAGATTTATATGGAACCAAATATGTTACAATATTTGAGGACAAAGCATAGTTGGTATTGACAATGGAACAATACAAAATAGTTCAAATTATGCTTGATAGGCAATGCTGGGAAAAGTTCTCTTTATTTCCACTTACTGACAGTCTTCTTCTTCTATATTCGCTTCAAATTGAAATGTGCAAATGGTAATAAAGAGGGGAGTATCAGCAAAATGTTGCAGGAGTCTGTGCTGAGCAGAGTTGTGTTATTGTCACATGACTGGAAGCGTGCTTCCTGGTCTGTGTAATGCGCAGGTGCAGGAAGTTGCAGTCACGCGGGAGTATACAAATAGGTTTTGGGCGTTGTCAAGGCAACACTTCCCTTCAGTTTTGAGTTTTAACCTATATAATCAGTCTTTGGTTTTAACCCAGTAATTGATTGATAAAAAAGAGACTTATGTTTTAAAAGTGACAATTGTACTTTTTAATGCATATGTCCAGACCAAGCGGCAAACTCTGTGGCAGGGCCGGGAGGCCAATAAGGAAGTGCCTCAAATTTCAGTTCATCTAGTGGCCAGTAGGAGCAGTCTGCAGAAGGGAGCAATATCCATAGACCCCTCCCCCCCCCCCCCCCCC
>NW_011333600.1:0-1673 GCF_000735185.1 Notothenia coriiceps
TTATTTCTTGTGTCTTAGTTTCTCTTATGTACATTGCCTTGTTTTTTATGCTGCTGCAACGCAAACATCCATCCATCCATCCATCCATCCATCCATCCATCCTCTCTCTCTCTCTCTCTCTCTCTCTCTCTCTCTCTCTCTCTCTCTCCATCCATCCATCCATCCATCCCCCCTCTCTCTCTCAAGGTTGGAGCATCTGTGTCAGAGGGTGAAAGAGGACACATATACGGTAAATATAAGGCTACAGACTGCAGTTGTTAGCATCCAACTGTTTCAGAGACTAAATAAATCACAGTACATTTGGAAAAAGCCAGCTTACTCTTTCTTTGGTTTCAGTCTTTATACTAAGCTGATCTTCGTTCGGTCTAAACTTCAAACACAGTGTAAAGACACGAGATCCATGTCCGTAACTATATCTCGACAAGGAAGCAAAAGAAGTGTATTTTCTTAAAATATCACATTGTTCCTTTAAAAATATAGCACCATCTTTCACACATGATGAACAATGTTGACCTAGTCCAGTATTCAGCTCCAATTGTTTTCTCAAATCTACATTTCGATTAAAATGGTGTCCGCTATTTAGTTCTGGATTCCATTAAAAACGGTATTAATAACTTTATTGGCCTGCTTTAAAAGTGGGCCGTCTCTGCCTTGATTTAAAGTCACTTGTAAAAGGAACATATCTGTTATTCTGAACATGCCCTCGAGCGTCCAATCACACGTATGACTTGATGTATCATATTTCATTATGAGCTCACACCGTTATCTATCTTGCTAACTTTCACTGGGGGTGATTGATTATTGTTCTTCTGGACCTTGCGTCAGGACTTTCTCGAGTAAAACCAAGATTTTGAAGGATTACATGGCTGGAAAGTGAAACAGAGATAGTCAAAATGTTGCTTACAGGATTCAGATTTACTGGTAATTAAAAAAAGATAAGGAATATTGCTCTAAGTGTATGACAGCGTTTACATCATTCGTTTTCATGATATGTCACGCTTTGCAACAGATCGAAGCAATAACGGTGGAAGTTGGGTTTGGTAATGATTTGCTGAAGTCAGATTAATCTCACCTCCCTCTGCTGCCCTACATACTGTACCGAACAGCTGCTGCATCTCAACACCTTGCTAATCAAACTCAGGAAGTGTTTGGACAACCTTTGATCTGTTTCATCACCTTGTTCCACCTTAGAGACGCACTCACATGGCTTCAGAGGTGGGAAGTAGTGGAGTACAAATACTTCGTTACTGTACTTAAGTACATCTTTCTGGTATCAGTACTTTACTCCACTACTTAATTTTCTGACGACTTTTTACTTTGACTTCTTACATTTTGAACACAAATACCTGTACTTTCTACTTCTTACATGTTGAACACAAATACCTGTACTTTCTACTTCTCACATTTTGAACACAAATACCCGTACTTTCTACTTCTTACATGTTGAACACAAATACCTGTACTTTCTACTTCTTACATGTTGAACCAAACAAATACCTGTACTTTCTACTTTTTACACGTTGAACTCAAATACCTGTACTTTCTACTTCTTACATGTTGAACACAAATACCTGTACTTTCTACTTCTTACATGTTGAACACAAATACCTGTACTTTCTACTTCTTACATGTTGAACTCAAATACCTGTACTTTCTACTTCTTACACGTTGAA
>NW_011333601.1:0-367 GCF_000735185.1 Notothenia coriiceps
TAAGCTAAAGGTGGCTAATGTTGGGCTATAAAGGAATTACAGCACGGTCACATGACTTCACGTCACCACCGCTAAGCTAAAGGAGGCTAATATTGGGCTATAAAGGAACTACAGCACGGTCACATGACTTCACCACCACTACGCTAAAGGCGGCTAATATTGGGCTATAAAGGAACTACAGCACGGTCACATGACATCACATCGCCACCGCTAAGCTAAAGGCGGCTAATATTGGGCTATAAAGGAACTACAGCACGGTCACATGACATCACATCGCCACCGCTAAGCTAAAGGTGGCTAATGTTGGGCAATAAAGGAACTACAGCACGGTCACATGACTTCACGTCACCACCGCTAAGCTAAAGGT
>NW_011333602.1:0-51549 GCF_000735185.1 Notothenia coriiceps
GTTTCCATTCAAGACATTTGTGCAGCAGCGAGCTGGTCCTCGCCGCTCACTTTTGTCCGCTTTTACAGGCTAGATGTTTCTGCTCCAAGTGTGGCCTGCGCAGTGCTGGGCCCCGTATTGGGACAGGGTTCTACCTGTTAAGTTCTGGTTTTGTGTTGGTGATTTTCGAGATAAGCATGTCTGGCAATGCGGGAGTCTCAATATCCCATAGTGAGACATCGAACGGAGTGTTATGAATGAGAACTATAGGTTACTTACGTAACCCCAGTTCTCAGAGTAACATGAAGTGAGATGTCTCACCTGACGGCCCTTCTTGCTGAGGCGAAGCGAGAAGAGGTGCTTATTTTGAATGACGCCTGCGTCGTGGTGCAAGCTACTTATAGGGTTGGTGGATTCCCTGACGTTGGCGTCAAGATCACCAGCCAATCAGGATTGGCGTAATGAGATTGATGCTTCTGGTGCATACGCGTTGAGGCGCATCCCATAGTGAGACATCTCACTTCATGTTACTCTGAGAACTGGGGTTACGTAAGTAACCTATAGTTTTACAATAACCTTTTAAATGTTACAATCATAGTACATTTCTTGCACAATTAAAGTAGATATAATATCCCCCTTTATATTTTGTAACTGTACATTTTTATTTCCACATGTATATTTTCCACATGTTTATTTTTTTACTTTTTAATGCTATTTTATTTATATTTCAGAAATATTTGGGATTGTTCATTTCTAGTGTTTTAATTTCTCTTATGTACATTGCCTAATCTTTTTATGCTGCTGCAACGCAAACATTTCCCAATTTTGGATCAATAAAGTACTAATCTATCTAATCTATCTATCTAAATGAAATATCACACAAGGAATTCCACTGAACCCGTTTACCGTAATATAATACTTGACTTGTTTCGCCTCCACCTCCTGTTCCTCCCCACAGAGCCATTGAGAAGTTAACAGGGCACCAGTTCGAAGACTACTCCTTCAAAGTGTCATATATCGTGGACATGGATGCTGCTCCGCCCGACCAGGCTCCCCGCACGCGGCGCGGGGGGCGGTCCTCCCGGGAGGGGGGCTCTCAGCCCGGGCCCTCAGGAGACTATGGCTCTCCCCGCACCAG
The DNA here is from genome assembly GCF_000735185.1 of Notothenia coriiceps. NCBI lineage: Eukaryota > Metazoa > Chordata > Actinopteri > Perciformes > Nototheniidae > Notothenia > Notothenia coriiceps. The sequence continues at coordinate 1,118 of NW_011333602.1, forward strand.
ACAACACGACTTCCCCCTGCGCATGCTCGCGCCTTCTCAGTTTGTCGGAGCCATCATCGGCAAGGAGGGCTTCACCATCAAGAAGATCACCAAAAATACCCAGTCTAAGTGAGCAGACTCTGGTCGTCCTCTCTTGTTCCTGCTGTGTTTGTCTTTCCTGTTTTCTTGGCTACACTCTAATTTTGTTATGTAGACATGACATAATAATGTAGACAATGTGGCACTGTGCCTAGGCTTGCATTGTTAAGACCAGTTGTCGGCGATATAATGCAAGATAGCACACAGTAAATGCTTTAAGTTGTACAATTTTGAAAAGGAGAAGCTCAGGTTTTTCATGGAGGGTTTACTCTGAGATATAAATATTGTTATATACACAACATCCCATTGTAACATTTACTTCTCAACATCTTGAAAGGCTTGTGTGCTTTCAGTCCGTAATGCACAACAAGACAAATGTTATTATGACTTTATACTCTATCCTCCTTCTTTGTCCTTCTCAACTTTGTGTTTATCTCTCTGTCCATCTCTCCCTCTCTCAGGGTGGACATTCATCGGAAGGAAAATGCAGGGGCAGCAGAAAAGCCCATTACCATCCACTCAACTCCCGAAGGCTGCTCCGCCGCCTGTCGCATGATCCTGGACATCATGCAGAAGGAGGCCAACGAGACCAAGACGTGAGTCTGCACCTTGACATGCACAAACATGCATACACACACTTGGATGTTGTTTACGCAGGTCAGGTATACACTCCAACAGGGAGATAAGCCATAATATTTGCGGGGCTGTAATCTTATCCTTTAACCTGCCTGCACACCTTTTAATCTCACTGTGCATTCTCTCGCTTGGACCACTAACACAGTGCACACGACACACTCGCATAGGAAAACACGTGACCCCAGCTTAGCATTTAAGAAACAAGGCCAACTTGTCTAATTGAGCTTGACACTTTTAACAAGACACTGCACCTTTAAACTCTTTGAGCTCTGCTGGATCTGAGTGTCAATGCCCAGCTTGTATTTGTATTTATTTGTCAAGTGTGTTGTTTGTCGATGGGGTGCGTCCACTCACTAAGCGTTGCTTGAATTATAAGGGCTAGATTCTTCATTACTGGATACAGAAAAATTATTTTGCTTCATTTAAATATAAAAATGTTCCCACAGACTTGCAAGATACGTCCTAGATGACATGACACTTAAATTGGTTTTGTCAAAGACTGTTTATTTTGTTGTTTTGTTCTTGTCCCAAGTGTTTTCAGTCAGTGTGGTTTCCCATAGAGCCGGAGAATGGTTCAGGCTGTCGAGAGGGATGATTATGGCTCTTGAGCATAAATAGATTTTTTCTAGCTGTTGCCTCATAGTTATTTCACTGAGATATCGATTTTCTAATCTTCTCTCTGCAAGGAATCAAATAAGCATATTTCCTAAAATGTTGAACTATTCATTAAAGTGTGAAAATTAAGAAATAGGTTAATGTTTTTTTAAACTGAACGACAACAGCCTGCATTAGTGAGGCTGTAGTTAGCTGTAGTTAGTTAGGCTCTAGCTCCAAATGCCACCAATATTTTCCTTTAAATTGAAAGAAACTATTGGAAGGCGACAGACAACAAACTCTAGTTCCTGTGTTATGTTAGTTGCTTAGCCATATTGATGTGACGTAATGAAGTAACAATAAATCAGTCTGCCTTATCCACCTCGAGAAATTTCACTCTAAGATCAATATTTATCCTATCTGTCAAATCTCTCAAAATAGCCTCCACCTGTCGCTGCCTGGGTGCCACTCCTTCATAAATTGTAAACATGTCACCTCAGCCATCACACCCTGTAATTTTACTGAGCGTAAGGAGAGAAAAATGTCAAAAAAGGGATCAGAATGAGTGCTTTTGAGACATAATAAGAGACTCTAACATCAAAATAAAACAACCATTATTTTTTCCATCTGTGCACCAGAATAATTCAGGGTTTTGTGGAGCCATAAAATGGAAAATTAACTTTTACGGCACAAAATACATTTCAACTTAATCTCTACTTCACTGAAAAATACACAGTGTACACAAATTATGTTTTTGTCCTGAATATTTTTTTGTATCCATCTACTTCAAAAGCAAGTGGAAAAATACCAAATTTCCACTGTGACATGAAAGATGATAAGTGCATAATTTCTCAGTATCAAGCTTTCTGTATGATCATATTAGTCTTTTAATTTTGTATTTGAAAAGCAACATTATTATTTATACCTTCTGCTGTGTGCTAACTATAAGAGGTGATGCTAAACAGTTCCTTAGAAAAATGTAATAGGAAGTGTAACACACTATACCTACTGACAAACTGTATTGTTCCCCCTGAGGAACATCCTAGCTTAAAAACAAGGAAATCATTAGGAATTTATATTATGATAAACATTACAAAAACTAATATAAAGCAAATAAAACTTGTCAAATAATGTGAGACTCCGGTAGACAATCTGCTATTTTACGTTTTTTACACTGAGGGACTCCAGCACGTTAGATCTCGTTTGTTTATACTCTGATTTACTCTTCCCCTTCTATTACCAGGAGCTTTTTCTGAGCTGTTGTTGTTGCTGATGTCCTTGTTTACTGTAACTATGCTAAACAGTTCTTGCAGCAGGAAACGTCTGAGCTCATGTGGACCAAATCTCTTCAAGAAAACGAGTTTAGAACTGATCTTCTTCCCTGTAAAAATCTGGCTATTTTTTTATATAGCGATATTACACACATCATTGAATATAATGTCTTACATTTATGTTCACACATCCTCACACCACATTTGTGACACTCAGGGAAACGTATCTTCTCTTATCTCTCTCTAACCTGAGTGTTTGTGTTTGTGTGTGTAGGACGGAGGACATCCCTCTGAAGATCCTCGCCCACAACAGCCTCGTAGGGCGGCTGATTGGGAAGGAGGGTCGAAACCTGAAGAAGATCGAGGAGGACACAGGGACCAAGATAACCATCTCCTCGTAAGCCACCTCTCCTGTTGCACCCGTTCTCCTCTGTCACTGGCACCCACGTCAATCTACCACGTTCAGGAAATCACACACTGGATATTTAACTACTTGTGAGCACTTGGGACTATTATTAATTTAACCAAAACGCAAAACCTGCTGCGATTTTACTTCTTAGACTAGAGCCATACCTTTCTACAACCGTTCCCGTTAGCCGCTCTACATGTGGTTTTACTTATCTGAGTTGTTAGGGAGTTGCTTATAGCTCCTTTGCTCCAGAACATGATATTAAAGGCGGTGATTACCCCCCATTTAGCAGGATATGCTCGCCAACCTTTGATCATTTAGGGCTAATGAATCGCTCTGTCTCTGTGAGCTGTGTGGACGTAATGAGCCTTGAGAAAGAGACGGAGATGAGGAGAGAGATGAAGAGAGAAGAAGAGAGACCTTGTTTAAAAGAGGCAAACAGTACATCTTGTGATAGAATATCTAAATGTCCACGATCGCTTACATGATTCATTCATTAATAGATGCAGTTGTTAGGGCTGAAGAGTTTGAATCCAAAACCTTCTGTGGTTCATTTTAGACAAATTGAGTAATGTTTTGGCTGCAGTGTTTTGACACTATTGCTGCTTGTACAACGTTTTTTTTCCTGCAATAATATTAAGCAAGGACAAACTCGTTTTTAAAATGAACACTGCAGCGATCAGGACGTCATCTGGTTTCTCTCACTTTGGAAAAGAAAATTGCAAGTTTCTGATGTGTAAATTGTGTTCAAATGATTTATTACGACAGGGAAGGTCATATCATTCTAAATGCAATGATGATGGTGATGATGATGATGATGATGATGTGAATTGGCCACATTGAAACCCTTTTGAGTTGCATTATGGGAAGTGCAGGACCCAGTGTTTTCGGAGCATAATCTGGCATCATGCTGTGTCAACGAAAACTTGAAGAAGACGATTGAGAACACAATATCATTAAGATCATTTTTATAAAGGTCTTTATTTTTTATCTTTAAGATTTTATTGTGGATTTTCAAAGACATAAATAACAAGAAAGGCAGCTATACTATACAAAGACAGTGCTCTCACACCTAAAAAAAACACAACAAAACAATAACATAAGGGACAGGGGGGGTTACAATGTCATTTTTATTTTATGCATGCTGCCCATGGTCTAGTACCAGTACATGATTTACTCGGTAACACAAATATACTTTCATTATTACTATTTGTTTTTCTTTTTCCCCCTCTTCTAAATGTTTTCTCTTTATTAGTCTCATTTTTTTTGTTTTATTTGGGGTTTCTTTTTTATAAAGGAGAGCAGCCGAGATGGTTTGGGTCAAGGAATTACCTTATTGTTACCCAAAACCTGTTATTTATTCTACCCTATCAAAATATAAAAGGAGGCAGCTTCTTCCAGACTTAAACGGTTAAGAAAGTCCTCCAGCCATTGAGTTATGACATTTTGAAATGTTATAAACTAATGGACTCAAGTGTGAAGATCATTTTGTCATAGACTTGAATACAAACTTATTTTGGCAACCTGTGGATAACCCCTGATAAAATGCTAGTTAGTTTGTATTTCTTTGGGTGTTTACCGGTAGTTCAAATATTACTCCTACTACTACTTTAACTCAGTCATATCCACTTTCTGATAAAAAAAATAGTGAGCAGAGTGTGAGTGTTTCTGTGAGCTGTATTTGCATATACTAATTTATGTGTGTGTGATCTCCCCTGCAGGTTACACGACTTAACCATTCACAACCTAGAGAGGATCGTCACGGTGAAGGGCACCTTGGATGATTGTTGTAAAGCCCAGGTGGAGATCCTGAAGAAACTGATAGAAGCCTCCGAGAACGACATTGCTGCTATGAACGTAAGCCGAGCCTTAAGGTTACCATCTGCAGACCTCTTCTACGATCAGGGTGCGTGCGTGTGTGTGTGGTTATGATCTCAGGTTGACTCACACAGACTGACAGGTGAACAGTGAAGAGGGAGTGATGATATACTGTAGGATGATATCGCTTTCCATTCAGTGCATGTTACCACCAGCATTAGTAATACCCTTTGTTGTGTGCTTGGTAGTTAGATAACAGTAAACAGTTGCTGAATAGCTCATCAGTGAGTGTTTGAGCACAGCATGTTAACAAACATGTGTGTGTGTATGTGTGTGTGTGTGTGTGTGTGCCTGTTCCACAGAGCCTCTGACTCACGCTCACTTCCCCGCTGTGTGTGTCTGTGTTCCCGCTGTAACACACTGCGTTTCCCAGCATCCATCTGATATCTGTAGGCCGCTCTCTCACCCAGCTCCTCTTTCACACTGCCTGGATGATATCAACGGGGCAGAGCCAGCGAGAGAGGTCGACCTCAGAGGAAGAGAGATAGTGAAGATGATATCACAGGCTGCACACTCCCTACAATACAGAGATGATTAATGATAAAGTGTGTGATGATGCTCTCTATTATGAGCAGCAGTTACTCCAAATTACTATGCCAGTATCTTAGCTGCTTTCACATGAGCTGCCCATGTTGTGAATTTTTATCACCTAAATATTGGGGAAGAAATAATCATCAAGAAGTACCTCATCGCATGCGATTAAATAGTACAGGCTGGTGAGAGCAGTGCTGGCAGCTGAGTGCCGACTCTACAGTTAGCGGTGAGGGCCATCTAGCGTGACACTGTGGATATTACATGAAGCTTTCTGGGAAAAAGGAAGTGAAAGAAGGCCGTGTGTCTCTGCACGGACATGAAACCCTGAGGGCTGCATTTTTCGTCGTGCCATCAAAACAGCAAATATCCCCGTTTATCGCCTTCCTGTTGGTCTCTAAATTGTTTATTCAGCTTGAGAAGTAGGAACATTTTCTCCATCCATAAATGTATTCTTAAAATGATGCATATAGTTTACTGTAAGTACAACACATTTATTTGCTCAAAGCTGATACAATTGTAAAAATATGCCTGTACTGTTTAGAAGCGCACACGTTGACTGTTTCAGAGGGCTTGTTTTTTTCAACCAACAATTCAAATATATTAAACTAGTATCAGAGTCAACAATCAAAAATAACCAACATACTTATATTTGAGTTTAAAGATTGCTGGATTATTGCTAATTGTTATGGATATATAACACATCCTAAACAACAGTCAGGTTCATTCCTGTGTCTGATTACCCTTTTGGTAATCAAAAAACATTTGGGAAATTATTGATGTTTATTTATCAATTAAACTTACTTTTGACTTATTTTAAAGAAATAATTGGCATTCATCTTCCTTTTTCTCTTTATTTCATTTTTATTTGTTCCGTTCATGGTATGCACAACTTAATGTATAACAATTATTATGCAAAACATGTCTCATGTTTATCACTTATTAGAGGTAGTTTTCTTTTTAAGGTTGTCTTACTGGAGACGGATCTTCTTGATTTACTGTAAAATGTATCAGTATGACTCTTGTTGCAGCAAGGAACATAACCCTACAGCCTGGAGACATACAAGTCCAAGTTAAAACCTGTTTAATCTGATTTGCTCCTTTAAAGAAAAATGTTTTAAACACATCAGTGAAAATTGGTTTAAAAATAAAACCCAAGATGAAATGATGAGACCCATTTAAAGCCTAATGTATATATTTTTTGTAGTTTTTTTCTTTAAGCTAAAATCTTCCTTTCTTGTTCTGCCCAGCAACAGGCCAACCTGATCCCAGGCTTGAACCTGAATGCTCTGGGCATCTTCTCCTCCGGCCTGCCGATGCTGACCCCTGCTGCCGGACCCCGCGGTGCAGGGCCCCACATGGCTCCAGCAGGATACAACCCATTCTTAGTGAGTATGCTCTTATTTCACAAAACCATAAAAGACAGTGAAAAAAGAATCTAAAATTATTGTTTTGTAATGACTTTTCTGCTGTTGTTTTACCCGCCCAGTGAAGCAATGCTCAGCTCATGCAGGGATTTGTTTTGATTTGATAAAGCAATTTTTTTCCAACACGTGGTTAACCAGTTTTCCCCTGAAGTGCTTTTTAAGAAAACAAAACAGTGTTGACTCAGGTATTCTTGCAATATATTGTATACAGTCTGAAACAACCAGAATTCCCCCATCTTCCGCACAAATGAGTCAGGATGTCTGTAAAACAAAGTTTCCACTCATTGGCTGACGAGGACGAGCCACAGTAGTGTGAGACATTGTGCGAGAATGTATTTGCGTGCTTCATAGTCCAGAGAGTGAGTGATTCACTGGCAGTTTATGCCCCTGAAATTCCCCCTAATAGAAGCTTGAGTTGAGTGTGTGCATGTGTCTGTGAATTTGTGTTTTTTTGCCATCTGATTGGTCTGCTTGTCTCTTTCAGAGTCACTCTTCACATCTCAGTGGCCTGTACGGGGGTCCTCCAGCAAGTGCCATCACCCACCAGCACTCAGTATGTTCTCTTATATTTTTTCACTTTAGTCAATTATGCCCTGTGGATCTGAGACCTAAGAACTAATTTCTTATTATTTTATGATGCTAAAACAATATTTATAAGATTTGAGAGCAAGTTGAGAGCACAATAAATCTTTGAAAAGCCTCAGGAAGTTACTTATGGTATACATGCTGCCACAGTATAAAGAAAAAGAAGCAACACCAAATGGACGGAAAGACTTAAATAAGAAACCATGGCAACCTCTCGGTCAACGTCTATGATGAACAGACAGTCTGGCCTTTTTGCGTACCATCTCCCAGCCACCAGGGGTGGGACGTTGCGCGGCTCGCTGCACCGAGGAGCGGACAGTGTGAGCTGGGATCATTTCCTGCTTGCTGCGTGAGGTCTGCGAGACATCGCGAATGGACGCGGGAAGGGGGACCCCCATCTGTGAGGCTCCACTAGCACCCGCACCTACAGTGTAAGCGTACCACAGTTTCGCCGCTGCGAGGCTCCACTAGCACCCCCCCAGTGCGTCACAGTTTCCTCACCGAGAGAGTGTGTGTGGGAGGAGCTCCACGGATTGGACCATTTGGAAAAATCTCCAACGAGGCGTTCTGGGGCAGCATAGACAGGTCTTTTCTGTGTTAGTTTTATTCGCTACAGGGTGTACTTTGAGGGTTTGTGACTCTGCAGACCGTTTAAATGCATAAAAACCTTCATAACACACAAGGGGACGGGTAATAACCGGAAAAGCATGACATGGGACCTTTAAGAAAACAAAAACAAAGAGCACCCATCGGCCCTAATAGGAAATATTCCTTTCAGACCAAACTAGGGTGGGATGTTTACCCAATGAGAAAAGACTTGAAGAGAGCTCAATTTACCTTTACTTGCATGAGGTGTCTTCTTTTTTAGGCATCTCTTCGAGTATCTGACAAGTTAATTTAACGGGTTTGACTGTTTGGTAGCTTTTAAATGTCTCTCCCATTCAGCAGTAAAGTTGAGTAATAGTGGAGTGAAATATATCTTTATTTGTGACTTATTTTTCCCCACAGACTCCAGAACAGGAGGTTGTCTACCTCTTTATTCCAACTCAGGCAGTCGGGGCCTTGATCGGCAAGAAGGGCCAGCACATCAAACAACTCGCCCACTTCGCTGGAGCTTCTATCAAGGTGGGTTTTTCAGCCTCAATAGAGCGCTGACTTCAATTTGAAGGGTGGTAAAATAGGTTGTCTAACCACCTCTGATCAGCGTGCATCGCATTGTTTGAATGCTCACATCGGGCAGTAAGGTAAAGTTAACAATTTGCTTGTCCGCACTGGCAGGTTGTTAGTTATTAATGGTCAAAAAAGGAGTTACGCTTTTAAAAAATCCTCTCCGAGCCGCCCAAAGAAGTGGAACAGATGCTCAATGAATTCTAATACCATAGTCTCATTTATTTATTGGAATACGCAGACTTCTTGAATGATGATTCAGTGGTTACATGCACTGAATAAACACCTTTTCTATTTCTATCCATAACCTGTGTGTGTGTGTTGTGTGTTCCAGATTGCTCCAGCTGAGAATCCAGATAGTAGGATGGATGGTGAGAGGATGGTTACTATTACTGGAAATGCAGAGGCTCAGTTTAAGGTAACCACACAATGAAATGCTGTATGTGTATGCAAAATTGCTACTTGATATGCTTGATTCATTTTGTTGTGTATTACAGTAAACAGCAGTGGATCACTGTGTGTCCCCATTTCCCAGTCTCTCCTTGTCTCATTCCCTCCTCTGTATTCCAGGCCCAAGGTCGGATATTTGGGAAGCTGAAAGAGGAGAACTTCTTCTCAGCGAAGGAGGAGGTCAAACTGGAGACACACATCAAGGTTCCCTCAACCGCAGCTGGCAGGGTCATCGGTAAAGGTGGAAAGACGGTGAGTTGTTGCTTGAAGTGATCTGAATTATAGACAAGGATGGAGAAAAAACAATTGCATTAACTTCAGCTACATTAGCCATAAATAGCACCTGGTTTGCTTGGTTTAACCAAACAGTATTTTTCAGTTTACTGAGTAAGTCAGTGAGGCTTTAAGTGAGAATTAAAGCAATATACTAAATCTCTTTTTTTTTCAGGTAAATGAGCTGCAGAACCTTACAAGTGCTGAGGTCATCGTACCGCGGGACCAAACCCCAGACGAGAATGATGAAGTCTTTGTGAAAATCAGCGGTCATTTCTTTGCCAGCCAGGTACGCATAACAAAGTTTAAGATCCTGTAAATGAACACAGATATGTTTGTTATTTGGGTTGATTAGAGATCTGATGTCAAATATGGTGGCTTAACTTGGTACATCAGTTTTTTTGTATTAACTGTTCAGAAATTTTTATGCAATAATGCAGATTATCTTCTTTAACATGTGCTCTGAACATTGGTTAAAACCAGAAATACAATCATTACTTTTTCACATTTTAGAGTCAGTGGTTATTGCATGTTTTAACAGAAGAAAAGTTGGATATCTCTTTTTTTCACATTATAATTCAGAAAATACTCAGTCTCAACAGCATTACAAAGTTATTAAATGAATATAATGTTGGGTTGGGATCAGGGTAGGATTTTCACGACGGCCATGGCTTTAAAAAGCGACAGAACAGTGTTTTCTGAACTGCATTATGCTGCGTTCACAACGGACGTGATGCGAATATTCTCATCGCTCTAACCGCTGGAGTTTCACCGCGGCTGTCAGCTGTGGTTACTCCTGTCATTCAAACAGGACGCGCTGGAGAGGGGGCGGGGCTTATTTCCATGTAAATACTGTGGTGGAAACCAACTACGACAAAATTAACCTATTTTACAGTGATTTAATTGTAATACACGTTCCAAATGATGCCAAAGTAACTACATACTGATACCGGTTAGTAAAAAACATGAATTAATGCTTTGACAAGTCTGCAGACAAGACGGCAAGCGAAAAACCTTTTAAAATGCGTGTTTTCTGAATGGATCGATCAGGCTAAACTAACCTGTAGCTGCTCCGTCCACACTCACAACAACGTCCTAAAGACAGAATTAAAGCAGCGATTGTATTCGCCATGACAGTCTGGTGTGTACATGTTTCACTTTTTTCCAGTTTCTGACCAGAGCTGTGAGGAGTTGATTAAAGAGACTCTCGTACACACGCACGCACACACACACACACACACTTCACTGTGTGCACTACTGAATGATGTATGTGCAGAGTTTGACCCTTGAAGGCTGTTTCTTCTGCTCTGAAATGGAATATATTTGTTAAATATTAATAGAATTTTAGAATTTTAGATTTGATTTTGGATTTGTGAATGGGAGAAGTAGTAGATGGAAAACATACCAAACACTAGTTATTCAAAGTAGAGTATTTTATTTTATATACAGGCCTATATTATGATATCATGTTTGACATTATTACATAATATTACAGAATCGTAGTAAATGGATGAGGATTCAAATTCAGCTAGAAGTCATTTTCTTTGCTACTTTAGTTTATTAGTTCTTATTATCTTTAAACTATTTAAGCATATATTAATACAATTTACATACTGATAACTGCAGGAAAAAACAAACCTACACAGTCAACCTACCCCCAATGATGCTGAGCAGTTCATAGGAACATGACAGTTATCTGTTCATCAAAAGCCTATCTCCAAGGTCAGTCTGGTACGTGTTGTTACATATCAGTTAACACCCCGTCCTGTATGTGATGTCTCTCCGCACAGACTGCACAGAGGAAGATCCGGGAGATCATTCAGCAGGTCAAACAGCAGGAACAGAAGCACCAGCAGGGCACCGCCGTGTCACCGCACCACGCCAAGTGACCAGCGGGGCGGCTCCGGCGGGTGCCAGCCAATGAATGTAGCCCTCCCAAACGGACAGAGACCTACCCAGACAAAGGCCACGGCCAAGGGGGACATGCAGGGCAGACCAGCAGCACCAGGATCAAAACCAAAGAACTTCACTAGGGGGGAAAACAAGTAAGAGCCAAAGGCTGAGGGCATTGTGTGCACTGCCAGCCCCGTGAGAGCAGATAGAGTGGGAAAAAACCGTACTGATATAATATAACAAAAAAAAAGACCAAAAAAATCTATAAGGAACGTGGACATGGCAGAGAATTTTGGAACTGTTGTCGTCACAGTTCCAAACAGGAAATAGTATGTCGCCCTGAATAACGTTATCTCTTTAGTTGGACTAACATAGGCCTAACAAACTGATAAAGCAAATGTATTAACACAAGCGTATACGAGGCATTGTGATAAATATTTTAGGTTAGAACGAGCGCGAGGGACAATGGACTCTCACATGAATTAGAGATATTCAGATTGAAAGATGAAATATCCTTAGCAGTATTAACACAGAGTAGAAAAGTATATTGATACACACTGAGAGTACGCACTGTTATTTTACTATCAAAATGACAGAACAACTTGGTTTAGTTTCTAATATTTGTGCTTGTTCCAGAGATTGATTGTGCTCTGACAGCCTCATAAGGCAATTCCCCTTGTGTGTTCACAGTATAGGCCACTGAAATCAAAAGAAAAACACTTGTAAGAAAATATGGTGAATGGGTCTTTTTAACAAGCCTGTGTGTGTGCCAACGCAAAAGATAACGTCCCTTTTAAGTGTCTCTCACCAATCATATCTGATGCTTCTACTCTTTTTTTCTTTTTTTTCTTTATTTTCTGCTTATTTCTGCTTTAATTTCTCATCACTCTCTCTCATCTGGCGTGTTTTTTTAATAGGTTAAAAACATATTTGTTGTCAAGGAACAGTTTCTTCCCCCATAGCCCTCATTGAACTGCCACTTTCACTCAACAGAGGTTAAACGCATCAGAGGAATTTTTAAACTGATATAATTCTTCCATGCTGTAACAGTAACTATAACAGCATTCATGCTTGTTGTCCTGATATTTAAAAAAGAAATCTAAACATTGTCTAATAAAGGACGATCAGAGCAAATCTTAAAAAAACTATTTGGTCAAACTTAATTTGCTTACAGGTGACCAGTCGTTTTGAGCCACACGCTCGGCCTTATTTGGGACGTCATGAGGTCCGACACAAACATAAGAAATTAGACGTTGTTTTGAGGGAGGGTGCTCACTTTTGGTGTGTGAAGTGGCAGTGAGGAAAAAGTTTTGGGTTAGAGGGTGGTTTGGGAGGCACTGTATGACCTGTGGTACACACACAACCGCAAACGTGACCACAGCCGTGTTTGGCTTTAACCCTCTCTTGTCAGGGAGCTTTCTAAAACGGCATGACAGCTGTGAATGTACGATATGCAGCCTTTTAGAAGAATCACCCCTGCCGTGTCCAGCAGGCGGGGCCACAAGCACACAGATTGTCATTCTCACCCTCGCTCTTTCTTTTAACTTTTTCTTTTTTGTTTTGTTTTATTTTGGCGAGCCAGCCGACCGCTCTGCGAGTGCGCTGGACACGCAGGTCCTCCTGGTGTCCCTTTACTGTGGAGACCATGGAATCTTGTTGCCTTATTTTGTCAACTTTTAGACACCACCCATCAGCTTCATCTTCCAGACGCAAGGTTATTGCCAATACGCACAGCTTCCTCCGTGTGTGTGCGTTTGTGTGCGAGTGCGCATGTGTGTGTATATATATATAAAAAGAGAGAGTAATATTTATGAATCTATTTTTTTCCTATTTTGTGATGAGAGCTATTGATAAGAAACAAAAAGAAAAACAAAGTCCTTTTCTTTTCTTCCTCAGTGGGACACTGCCATATTATTTTGAAGGGAAGTGTTTATTTTCTTGAAAACTAGACTATGAATAATAATATAAACAAAAAACCTGAAAAATAGGAGAACAGTTAAGTGAACCATCGATAACTTTGGTCAGGATGTGAACAGTGCGCATGTCAGTATTGTGATCTACCTCAGGCTTCAGGGTACCTCAGTCCAATCTTTCATTTCCCCTTTTTCCACATTTTGTATGCCTTGTTAACTGATCATTTTGAGCGTTTTTAATTTTCTTTTTTAATGAAAAAAAGACAAAAGATCTACAGTAATCTCTAAACTCTTCAGGTCCAGTCAACTAGTGAAACTTTGTCAACCCTGTTGGACTGTCTTTACCTGGACGCCATACAACCTCTTAATGATACACGTCAAAAGGATTTCAAAGTACATTTTCTGTAGAAAGGAATGAAGAGCAGGATCTAAGGGGTACATACCTGCCCGAAGTGGTTCTGAATGTGGATGTTGTGTACTGATTTCACAGAAATCAGAGAAAGGAAAGAAAAGTCAGTTGAAAACAAAACAGAAACCAACCATCTGTACCTCCTGCTTTTCCCAACTGTACCTCCAGGTTTTTTTTAGACTTTAAAAAAAACAACAATGAAGTTTATTCACTTGTGGAAAAAAAAAAAAGATTTTTTTTAAACAACCCAATTCAATCGTACCAGCTCTATTTGATAAAAACATACTCTGGGGTTGATTTGAAGAAAACACAAAGCTGCAAAAATAGACTGACGGGACTCTTTGAACTTGGTGTAAAAACCCTAGTCTTCTGTGTAGAATGTAGAACAACTCTAGTCGTTGAAATGTCACTGTGTACGACAAGATACCTGTATATCTGTAAACATGTACAATAGAGTCACACATTAATGCATCGTTTTCTGTTTCTATAACACTCATCAGTCTACACCTGCGATGTGAGAGATGGTGGGAGAAGTTTTAGAGCGTCACAGCTTGCCTCAAAACTGACCTTTAAACGGTTTTCTCATCAATCTATAGATGATTTTTTTTTTTTTGATGTGCTGTACATTTCAGAATTACCTCTCAGAATCCAAGGCTGACTTTAGTTACTAAAACCGATTTAGGGCGAAAAATAATTAAATAAAGAAATTATATAGTGAAAGTTAGTGTTTGTCTTTGGAGTTCTTTTAACTGTTTGAGAGCTGATTTTTTTTTTTTTTTTTTCGAGGGCAGGCTTTTGTCATCAGATGAGCTGGATCATTGTCCCAGTGAACACAGATTAGCAGTGCTGAAATAAAACATAAAAGGTCTATCGAACTCACACAATGCCTGAGGCTTGCTGTAACAACAGCAAGCCTCCCCACAGCCGGTACAGTACCTCATACTGATGATGATCGCTCACCAGACCTGATTCAAATGACCCCCTGACCTTAGCCACACCAATGCAGTACGGTGCTTTAACTCGAAACACGTGACTCCTGTGGTGGTCTGCTTCACTGTAGTAGGGCATGTCATGGAGAGAACGGCTCTTCGCTGTAGCACTGGAAATTGCAGTTTGTCACTCATGGTTTAACTTGGCAGGACTAGCTTTTTAAGAGCAGTATTGAAGGCTCGTCTCTTGTGTTGCAGAGGACTCTTCAGATCTCTGTCTCGCTTGTGTTTTTGGCTCTTGACACAGTTAGTGCAGGTTTCCCTCCAGCTGGTTCGGTTTCACTGTGTGAAGAGCACAGCGTCTTGTTTGTTGTAAGTCGGCCGCTGTCTGAGGAGGAATCTTGTCAAAACTTAATAGTTTCCTTTTAATTTTAATTTGTACTTCCAAGGATTGGTGTTTCTAGGTTTTTTGGTTTGTTGCTAGACATCAATATTCAGTACCAGAAAACCACAATTACACACATCACTGAGGGTGTACTGTGTTGTTAGTCATATCACATGGTGGTTGGATAGTTTAGGCTTTTATTTTTCCTGTTGATCTGGTTTTTTCTCGTCATTTACACTGATTTAATGATGTAGTCCGGAGCAGTAGCTGGGATTCTTTGCTTTAATATTCATTCCTGTTAGATCACTACCAATTATACTAGTTGTTAAATTGTGGTTGAAATATCCTAACTAGAATGTTTAACAGGTTTTGGAATCACGATGGAAAAATAAATGAATCTGTGACATGCATAAAAAGAGGGTTGACAGAGTAACCAGGTCTGATCAAAAAGAAAAAGCTAATCAAATCTTGTTCTGTGACTGAACAAAAAATAGGGCATTCAACAACCATCCAAAAAAAGATAGTTAGCTGAGGAAGAATTTAGTAAAGTCTGGTTTGATGTATGCAGAACCACAGCAGTGTTTTTGTCTTGTCTTGTTGTTAAATGGGAGAACACAAAGCATTGCATGAGACTGTTGTAGGCGATCCAGTAGGTACACTTTATATAGCACTAGACTTTCAGTAGTGGTTTTCCATGGATCCATTTCTTAACTGCTTTTCACCATTTGGGAGATTCCTTTTGTCCCCTCAGTAGGTCTCAACCCTCAAGTCCTACATTTCCCACGGGCCAAAAGGTCCCAGACACCTCAAGGTAATCGGTGACTGTGCGCTAGAGAGACATATATGATCCATTTTTAATCCATCCCGTGGATTCATGCCTTTCTGGTAACAGCCAAGCTGTTGTTTTGAGTTGTGAGTGAACTGTATTGCTGAGCAACCTGGATCTGAGCAATAAATAATATTTGAAAAAAGAAAATGCTGTTTTTCACATTTACTGTTTTATTATTCCAAAGTGTTTTTACCTCTGAAATATTAGGTGTCATGTCATTTGGGATCTAGCACACCATAACTGTACATTCAATTTAAAAATAATTAACATATTTTTAGAGACAGAAAGCTGACATTACATTTTAAATCTTAACCCACACAAAGAAAGAGTTTTAAGATAACACTGTGCAGTGTGAATAGCCCTGTACAAAAGACATACGGACAGCCAGAGACGCAATATAAACGATCGATTGAACACATCCTGGATTAACTGCACCTTTACTAAAGTTTCAGGTAATGATTAGGTATCATGACATTTACTCAGTCATGTCATTTAATTTTTTTGTTTTTTGTTACCCCAAAGACTGAGGCCAAATTACACAATTTGAAAAACTTTGAGTTCCAACAAAGTTCAAAAATATAAAAAATTGCAGAACACCCTGCATTACAATTTATACTTAAAATGTGATTGTCAAAAAAGAAAAATACAATTTTCAAGTATATGCTGCAAACATATTTCAGTTAC
Source organism: Notothenia coriiceps (assembly GCF_000735185.1). NCBI lineage: Eukaryota > Metazoa > Chordata > Actinopteri > Perciformes > Nototheniidae > Notothenia > Notothenia coriiceps. Next base: position 17,459 of record NW_011333602.1, read on the forward strand.
AAATATAGGTATTCACACAAACATCATCTGAGCCATTAAGCTACAACCAACATGAGCAGGCTGTTACATTAGTTTTCCCAAACTGGTGGAGGTAGAAGTCAGAACCAGAGTCCAGCACTGCACGACAGGCACTTGAAACACTGGCTGTTTACATTGAAGCCAAGTCCCCTTTAAACCCTTCCCTTTATCCTTATGATTACTGTACATTAATATATCCTTATAAATGTACTGTGCTCAATGGTGTTGTGGCATACTGTAGAATAACAAACATTTGGTTAAACAAAAATACCTGGCTACAAATTCCAATGTGCCAGTCTTATTTTTTACAGCTCTGCATCTCTAGGTGGCTCCAGATAAGATAAAAGAAACCTTTACACTTGAGTCAGCAGGTTGTTTCTGAAGAGTCATCGCTTTAAATACATGTAATCTTCGAGGCAGAGAGCCAGGGAAAACAACTCCCAGAAAAATCACTGGACCTTCTTCTCCGTGTTGAGCCCGTTCTGTGATGGGACGTCCAGTTTGAGGCGGTTCTGACTGAAGCGGCGGATGAGGGCGCCGGGCAGCAGCGCCATGCAGGCGATGGCCAGCAGCTGCAGCAGCCTCCCCCATGAGAACAAGTCGTCCAGAGACGCCACCTCAGACAGCATGACGCCCGTCTGCACACAGATGAAGTTGTACGGTAGGAGGCCTGCAGACACAGATGGCAGGTTAAAAACAAAACTTTAGTTAGACATCAAATGAATGTGGAGGGTTGGGAGAAATGTTCAATACTTAAAATTTGAAGGCAAATAATAATGTGATGTAAATCGAGTCAAGACTTTGTTGTGAGCAGTTTTATGTAGGAACTATATTCCTTCTTTCAAACTACACCCACCGACCATATCACTCTGCAGAAGGAAGATTGTATCTACTCGTGGACAAAAAGCATGCAGTTCTTTAAAAATGAAGTACTTTCTGTATGAAACTGTTCACAACAAGAACTGTGAATTATCTTGAGTGACTGGGTCATGATTTCCGGGAAGAGACGTTGCTGGGAGTTCTTTAGGTCTTTTGTTTTTTGGGCTTTGAGCACCACAAGCCGTGTATTCGAGAGAAAGAGGACATTTTTACAGCCAATAACTCACACACAAACAATCTGGATTAATAAATGGCACTGCAGGTATGAGGACAAATATTTGTTTTTGTTTGGGTGTAAACTTTCCCTTTAGCAAATGTCACAATCACATGTTGAAACTGATGATTTCACAGAGGGACGATTAGCCGTATTAATTAGCACGCACCTAATACAAACAATAATTAAAGTAGCCAAAGTGTGAGTTTAGGTGAATGTGAAGTCCTTTTCTTTTCATGTAAGGAGATGCTTGTGCTCTTACCAATGAAGACTGAGCAGATAAAGTAGGTGATGGGGATGTTGGCAATAGGGGCCGACATGTTCAGAAACCAGTTTGGAGTCATTGGAAAGAATCTCAGGAAGAGTAGAAAGAATAACAAACTGTCCTTGTTCTCCTCAACCTGGTAGAAAAGATAAGATTTTAAAAGAGATGTTAGGATATATAGGGAGAGTAGTAGTGTGTTTGTTGCTTTTTGAGATATTTTCAGTGTCAATTTCATATCTTCTCGTCACATTTTGGGGAATAAAAATACAAAACAAAACCTGTAATCACCCCCTGTATAACTTTGCACATGTATATACATGTAATGATAATATGTGTGAGCAGAGCATTCGGGGCAGGAATATATAACTTCATATTCTCAATGAAAGCCTACCATAAAAACTCATTTATTATCAGAATATACAGTAGAATTGAATCAATTTGTTGCCTTGAATAAGTTGTTTACATGGTGTCACAGATGTACCTTCCTCTGTAGCATGGAGACCTTATCAGGGAAAAGGTTAGCGATGTAGCGCTTTCCAAAGGTCTGGGACAGGAGGTAGCACATGGTGGAGCCCACAGTGGTGAGCACACAGGCAAGCAGCAGTCCTTGATAGGGTCCAAATATAGCTCCTGCTAAAATATTCTGCATAATGACAAGTGGAGAGGGCCAGAGTGATTACACATAAAAGTGTTTAATGATCGTCACAGACATGCACATCAAGACAATCTACTGCGTATCTCTTCCTGCCAAAGGAGAGAAGTACTCTTTAATCTAACAGTGGTTCTGTGCTGCAAGCTCCGTTTGGGGAATTAAATCAATGATACTGGGGAAGAGAAACTGCCACAAAAGTCTTATAATGTCTACACATAACGAGAGTCTGACATCCTTTTATTGTTTGAGCTTGCTGGATATTGTTATCCTCTGCAGTGTGAGTTTGGAGAAGAGACTTTTTCATTTTTCCTTATAGCATACTTAATTTGTGTCACACCTGCCATACGTGTTAATTTCTAATTGGCCTTCAAATCAATAATTGTTTTTGTAAAACATGTCAACAAATACCGTGACTACCTCACACCCACAAAGATCAATGACTTGCTTAATTGTTGTAAACATTTTTAAAGACATCCGACACGTAAAATATCAACATCCATGGTTTGCCTTGTTATCCAGCGTCAGTACAGAAAACACCTGAGCTTGAACACCTGCATTTTACCCTACCAGAAATGAAGATCCAGGAATGGCAAAGGACTGCTTGTAAAGATATGCACTACAGAAGAGCAGCAGGACATATCCAGTGTGCTCCGTCTTGTAAAACTGCAGGAGCTCAGACAGTTCCCTTAGCTCCTCCAAGTCTGAGGGGAACTTCAACCTGCATGACATCCATACTCAAGTTAGTCCCATCATGCACTTCTTCCAGGAACAGACAGTGTTCAGAATCATGGACAGATAATAGGATATTATGGTAATCAACAACATTTCAATATTGACATATACCTGATGGTGACAAGTTTATAAATGCTGATATGTGCTTGTTTGATCAATTTCAACCTGAATTACTGGTAACACTGTATTGGTTTTGGCTACTAAGTCAGAGGACTGAAGTTAACACATTGACCTAAAGTTAGGTTTACAGCCATTAGCAGTTGTATTGGGTATATAAGTGGTTATAAAGTGTTTTACAACTGTGTAATGACGCTAATATTAATAATTAATGGGTTTTAAAACTTTACTTAATGTCATATCTTACAGTAGGCTACATATCTACACACATATATTATAGAGTGAGTATTTCCATGATGAGATTGTGTGTGAGATAAGAGCATGCTTATGTAAGCGGTAGTGATATCAACGTTACAGTCAAATGCACATTTTGTAGATAAAAACATAACCTAGTGAACTTTATAATCTCTGGAAAACAGACGCGTCACCTGCTGGGCTCCCCGGAGCTGTCAGCGGGCTCCCCGGGCTCCTCATGGTGTCTGTGGGCGGCTGGAGGTCTCCGCGGCGCAGCGGGAAGGTACAGGGACAGAGAGTACAGGTACACACTGGCTGCAGCCACCACAGCGAGCAGTCCCACAAGAGAGCGCATATTCCTCCACACTGTCAGCCTGGAGACGGCTGCTTCTCCTCCGTGTTGACAGTCAGAGTGGATAGAAGAAATGGCCAACAACAACTGCTGCTTCTTCTTCGTGTACTTTGAGGTTTAAAGGTAGCTGACATCATTGGTGTTACTGCCATCTTCTGGAGGCATTTACCTAACCGCTGAAAGATATTTTTTGTATTCACTCAGCAATATCTGTAATATATGTATATTACATTTGTTTATAATGGTATTTGCATTTGACTGTAATATGTGTTTTTTTAATAAAAAAATGATTGCTGCTTTATATTAATAATAATAATAATAATTCAAGTTTTTTATAGCGATTTTCCTGGTCCTCAAATATGCTTTATTATTAATCAAACGATACTACACCAAAACAGTTAAATTAAAAGCATATATGCCCAAAAAAAGGGAACAAAATGGACAGATTTAGTTTTCTAACTAACTCCAGGCCAGGTGTGGGCGCTAAAGCTCCGAGTCGTTACCCCAAACCGCCCACTGTAAACAACACAGAAGAAAAGCGACGAAGAAGACAGTTTGGAAATCTTTATCACATGGATAGTAAAACTGTGATAAAGGTGATGCAGTCTTGGCAGCAGGACTGAAGTTACAAAGTTCAATACACAAACCAGAAACAAGTGCGACAGCGTCTGGTACTCGGTAAAATGGCTGAATATAATCTTGTTTCGGAGTGTGTCGGTTTGATTACGCTGCGGAATCCGCCTGTCAACGCACTCAGGTGAGCCACAGTCAACAGCAAGCAGGGCTTCTTTAATGCTTGATCAATGATTTACTCTCGAATTTGTTTTATCTTGTGAGAAGACAAATTACTGCATGTTCATATATTGTGGGACTTTTATAGAGGCCTTCGGGATGTACAATTCCAAATGTGCATAGGAAAACGCACACAAAATAGCAAAGGCAATAACTTGTTTTGTCAGTACAATATTCAAATTATATAAATATTGCCAGATGGGGGCGTCAGAGGAAAGGCTGTTAACTCAAATCAAAAATTGAATGTATTTGCTGTAGTAGTGTAGGCCTATTGTAGGAGTAGGTATTTCCATTTTCAATTATATATACTTTATCAGACAGCATTTACTTTGTGGATGAAGTTAATACAAACAAAATGTATGATGACCTTACATAAAATGAAAAATTGTTGTAGACAATATACAATGTATATGTATACAATTATAACTGAAAATAAATGTCATGATATTATTAAGACATTGAAAGGGGAAATTGTGCTGCATAATGAATACTTAAACATTTGATAGTTCAAATGCCTTTTGCCAATTCTTCTTCTCTACATCTACTTAAGTGAATTATTGAACGCAGGACTTTTACTTGTAGTATTGTGGTGGTCTTGCAAAGCCTAATCTGCTGGTCAATGATCTACTGCTGCAGACTGCTCCAGTTTTGGGTTAAAAACAGTGCTAGAAGGTACCCCAGATGTAGTAAATATTAATGGGTGTTTCTCACAAATATGAATCCTGTCTGCCTAGCTCTTTAGGCCTCTACTACCCTGTTTAACAGAAACTCATATCAAATGTAGGTCATATTGTTAATAATTAACATTATTTTGAGGAAGAAGTCCTGTAACAGAAAGTTCTAAATTGTCCCTTTACTCGACTATAACAATTTAAAGGGTTACTGAAAGGTGAGCTTCAGCAATAATGTACATCCAGTATAACGTAAACATGTTATTCTTTGATGCAGTGCAGCGGTGAGGCAGGGCATCGTTGATACCGTGCAGAGAGCACTCAGCGACCCAAACGTGAAGTCTGTGGTCATCTGTGGCCAGAATGGAATCTTCTGTGGAGGTATGGACATTATTTAGTTTTCTTGTATTTTCTGCAACTTTACAATGGTGACACAAATAGGTGCCAAAATATGTTTGAATTGTGTTTTGCTTGACTTCTTTCAATGTTCTATTACAAACCTTGAAATGGGTGTAAAGGTCGGTGCAAAAGGCGACAAGAGTACACTATCAAACACCCGTAGGCTTGCAAAATAATTCTCAAATATAATTTTTAGTTTCAATAATAACTAATAAACTTTAACAATTGAAGTATATATATATATATATACACGCGTCCTGGTGTGTGTTAATTTCCTCAAAGACAGAAGCACAGAATTTCTGTTGAACCAGATGCACCTTATTATAAAGTCTGTTGTTTCTGGCTTTCTGTTTGAACACTCTTGAAATCAAAATCCATTTCATTACTTTCAACAGGGGCAGACATCAAGGAGTTTGGATCCAACATGACTGGACCTCCACTAATTCCGATGATCCACGCCATTGAGTCTGCCAACAAGCCGGTGGTGGCGGCCATAGAAGGAAGCGCTTTAGGTGGAGGGCTTGAGTTGGCGCTTGGTTGTCATTATCGAATCGCACACTCTAAAGTGAGTTCATGCTTCAGATCGCTCTCTGTCTCTTTTTAATATCAGCGTAGTGCTGCATCGGTGTCTAACTGTCTTAACATGTTGTAATGAGTAACTGTTGGTTTAGTTGTTATGTTTAAAATACAACCATCACATTTTTCTTTCAAATGGTTTAATTGTTGCAATATATATAATCACTGTTATGGGGAAGAGTGACATGAACACCCCAAACTGTTAAGCCCCTTCTGTTACTCATACTTTGTGCCTCTGTGCCCTTTAAGGCCAGACTGGGGCTTCCAGAGGTGACTTTGGGTCTGTTGCCAGCTGCAGGAGGATCCCAACGTCTACCAAGGCTCATCGGGGTCCCAGCTGCCCTAAACCTCATCACCACAGGTAGAGAAGACAGATTTACCCTGCTTGACTATTAAAGAGATGATTATAAAAGTGTTGACATTCTTTAAAGTATCAGACTAGAAAAAGGGAAGCATATATTCATGTGAAGAAGTCACAATACTTAGTGTAATCCTGATACCAAAATTACGACTTTGACACAACTCCGGCCCTAACAATCTTGATAGTGATACTGTGGTTATCGCACCATCCTTAAACATCAGGCCAAGTCGAGGATTGCTATTTGTTTTATCAGCAGAGATGATGTCTTTTTAGAATCAGTATGCCATGCAAAAATGTAAAATGTTGGTCTATTTTTGCAAGAGGGCTCTGTTTGTAAACCCACATGCAGATGTCCCTGCGTATTATATATGTATAAATGATTACCAATCATTGACTTGGCAGAGTTGTTGATTGACACCCTGTTCACAACATGCAGCTGCTGACATGAGATCGGTAGTTTACTGTGATGACCAGCAGAGGTCAGCATGTGTTTAGTTTCACCATGCTCGCTGCTTATATTCTGCCCTGTTCAGATCAATGGAAATGTTCTTAACGCCATAGTTGAGGAGACTGTTGTTCTTTATTATCTTCTGACATTTATCAAGGACACAAATGGTCCTTGTGTCCAAATCTACTGTGCCTGGCTGGGAGGCGTGTTATTCCTCATCTAAGCATTAAAAATGTCACATGTCATCCAGATAGACCTTTGATGCCCTTCATATCTCCCACAGGCCGCCATGTGACTGCCGCTGAGGCCCTGCAACTTGGCATAGTGGATCAGGTTACTGACCACAACACTGTGGATGCAGCTGTGAAGTTTGCCCTGAGTGTTGCAGGTGAGGCACAGAAACCTGATTGCACAAGTTTTCAAATCCACTCACTCTCCACTGGCTTAAAAAATGAATTTAGTGGAAGGAAGTTACATTCCTCCCCAGAGGAGTTATTTTGGGCAAGTCCGACATCAAGAAGATTTGACATGTAGGTTGTAGAAATCAAAGGAAGCAGAAAACAGGGCAGGCAGATCCTCCACCACAGACGCCATAAATGTTTCATGGCTCTGTCAGATGTGCTCTGATGTCTTCACTGCTTTTGCTCTATTATTTAAAAGGGTGAAAAGGGACACACTTTCCTTGAATATTAATAACTGGCTCTAGCCAATCATTTAGTAGGATAAGGGTTTCTCTGTATATGTGAATCAGAATAATGAACACACTAAATTGACTGATAAAATGTGCCACATCCCCACAGTTTACCAAAGAGTATTTCTCTGTGTAATGGGTGTGTTTAATGACAAATCAACTTTTAAGAACATTTGGTGTCTATTTTTGTGAAATGCTTAGATTTTCCAATTCTGCTCTTGGTCAGATGATGTCTTATACTTTACAATAATTCAACAGTAGCCAAAGGTTTATACATTTCATTTTCATATGAAAGGAATACCCATTTAACAACATTTTCAGTGATACTCTACTTCAGACCAGCTATTGATTAGCCTATCATAACAACTGAAAGCAGTGAGAAACAGCTAGCCTGGTTCTTTCCACAGTTGCCTAGCAGCAAACATCTAATCAACACATTGTGAAGTGATTTATCCGTACAAAAGTGTAAAAAAAAACACATTGTGGGTTTGCAGGTTATGCTCAGACCCAGGCTAGCTGTTTTCACTTTCTGCTAAGCTATGGCCAACCAACCCTTTATATTTAACATACAGATAAGAAAGTGGTTTCACATATTTCATACAACTCACAATAAGGAAGTCATTAAGCATCATTTTTTCTTAAAAAATTCAAACTATTCCTTTAAGCATTAAGGAATGCTGTTAGCAAGGTCATATTGTGAAGTAATGCATATACAAACTACTCCGGTGTGCGTTTTTTTGTGTTTACATTTTCCGATTAAATGTGATTGATGTGAATTATGTCTTTGCCCTGGTTGTACAACAGCCTTTGATTCGTTTGCATAAAAGGAAAATAGGGATGTTTTCATGGCTGTAATGTAAGAAGCTCACTACTTGTTTTAGATAAGTCATCTTAAACAGTTTGTTGCTAGCTTACCTGGCAATGACGGCTCATTTTTAAGACATTTCAATTGGTATGAAAACTGCTAGTTTGTGCCTAATGTTCCACCTTTAGCAAATTATCACACTAAGTTTGTGCGAAATGTCAACAGCAAGTCCCCAGGATTGCCTGTAAAACAACATTTCACAATCAAAAGATGATTGCAGTCTGATGCTTTTTACAAATGCTTTTTTTCCACACAGCACTGCCAAGATGACTTTGAGTGGGTGAGAAAGTGAGTGTTGTTTTTAAAGCTGAGGCTTAGAGTGAGTCAGACAGTGAAGCCAACAGTATACAAGATGGGAGATGACGAGACTTTGACCGATACTCCACTCTTGAGTTGATAAGCAGGGGTGTTGAATTTGGATGGAAAATATGTATCTAAAATTTATATCGAAACATGTGAATGTTTGAAACATTGAGATGAACGGCCAGTGAGGCAACAAGCACAGAATAGATTCAAAAACATTAATACATACATACATAAACCGCAGCCAGCAGTACATCTGGCACATATATACAAAAATTGTTTGACAACCTAAATTGATGCACATGTGGACTCACACACACACACACACACACACACACACACACACACACACACCAGACACACACACACACACACACAGACACACACATGCACAGATTCAAGTCTCTGCTGGTGACCAGATTAACTTTTTTACCCCAGTAGTTGCAACATCTGCCCGCTACATCTGTCAGAACAGCGGCGAGAGGCTTTCCTCTCGCCGCACAACAAATCCATCGATGCAGCTCAACCATTTACAGATTAACCGCTGCAATAATGCCCCCTCTAAAGTACATTGGAATCACATCGCGCTCCCACACAGCATTGTACTTGTAACTGACCTATAATGACCTTCAACATGAATTCTTCCACAGTGATATACTGATAGGGACTTTATTAGACACAATTGAAAGTTATTGGACTAAGTGGAGATAACAGATCAGATGAGGCTGCTGTCCCTTTAAGCTTAGCCATGCTGACCCAGTTTTCTGGCCCAGACCCACTGAATGTAATTCAGTGAAGCTGTGAGGGATTCCTACTACTGTCTCATGTAATCATGTCAGAGGAGACAGGAATGGGAATTAAGATGCTTTTAACAAGGTTTTAGCAGACTGGATATCTGCTTCTTCTCTCTCATTGTTTGCAGGCTTTAATCACAGCAGACAGGAAGTTTTGAGGCTCTAATTTTAAGTCTTGTCATGTAGTTTCACCTGGAAAATTGCCCTAGTATTGTACCGTTGCTTGCAGGCATGAGAATCACAAAAATTAAATCACTTCCCTCTTTGGAGTTGGACATTTACCAGCTGTTTTTTGGCCGGAATCAAATTGTTGCCTTCATTTAGTTTCATATCGGTGTTATTCTAAGTAAACGGCAACAGTGAAGTGGCACTGGAGTCTGTACAATTATTTTGAAAATTGGTGTGTCGTGTCACTCTGCTCTTTAAGCCACTGGGGTACCTAGTGATGAGTGGCCAATTACATCCAGGCTGGAGAAAAAGGAAAACGCAGTACTAATGGAAAGTAGGAAGCAAATTGCAGAAATAATATTCTGCAATAATTAAAATGTACTTTCTGAAAACTCAGAAAACTGCATGCAAAAATGTTACTCATATGCAGTCATGTTTCCTCCTTGTTTCTATTGCAGGTCGGTCACTGGGTCCTCGTCGTATCAGTGCTCATCCGTGTCCACAGCAGCCTGATTTGGATGCTCTCTTTGAGGAGGTGATGCAAAAGGTGCGTCAGAGCGCCCGTGGAGCTATTGCACCCATCGCATGTGTCCAGGCGGTGCGGGCGGCTGCCACCCTGCCCTACGCTCAGGGCATGGAGCGAGAGAGAGAGCTGATGGCCACTCTCTTCACCTCAGGCCAGGCCCGCGCCCTGCAGTACTGTTTCTTTGCTGAGAGAGCTGTTGGCAGGTGGAGGATGCCCAGTGGAGCCCGCTGGGACACGAGCAAACCCAGGCCTTTGCATAAAGCAGCTGTCATCGGTAAAAGCTTCTTTAATTTCTATTTGTCTGAGGTAACAATACGCACAAGCTCATTTATAGTTACGCTGAATGTATATGGGTGAGCTCTCTGTACTCGGCAGTGAGGGTTGGATGAATGACAATCTGGATATGTGAAGCTCAGCAGCTTGTGCATTAAAATAGCAAGCATTGGAAAAATTCCCAGGCTTAATATTTTTTCAGACTACCATTATTTACACAAAAACATTATTTACTGTGATTCTTCTTGTATATATATTGTTATTTTTCTGATCCAAAATTGTCCAAGGTATGTGTGAATTGTGATTTGAGGTTTTATTTGATTTGTGATTTTGTCTAAAAAGGCCTCGGCATCATGGGGAGAGGCATTACCGTGGCACTGGCTCAGACCGGGTTGTCTGTGATCGCCGTGGAGACCCAGGAGAAGCAGTTGATGGAGGCAAAGCAGGCGATATCTGGCATGTTGGAGCGAGGAGCCAAGAGACGTGGTGTGGCTCCTGCTCTTGATAGAGTCATTTACAGCCAGAACATCCAGGCCGTGGCGGATGTGGACCTGGTCATCGAGGCTGTCTTTGAGGACATCGCCCTGAAGACCAAAGTCTTCCAGCAGCTTTCTGCCGTTTGTAAACCCGGCACATTACTGTGCACCAACACTTCTGCTCTAGACGTGGACCAGCTCGCCTCTGAGACCCCCAACCCCGAGCTGGTGGTCGGGATGCACTTCTTTGCCCCAGCCCATGTCATGAAGCTGCTGGAGGTGGTGTATGGGCCTCGGTCCTCTCCTCAAGCCGTGGCCACTGCCATGCAACTGGGGAAGAAAATGGGCAAAGCCAGTGTGGCAGTTGGCAACTGTCGAGGCTTCGTGGGGAACCGCATGCTGAAGCCTTACATTGAAGAAGCGTTCTTCCTTCTGGAGGAGGGAGCTACACCAGAGTTAGTCGATCAAGCGCTGGAGGAGTTTGGTTTTGCCATGGGTGTGTTCAGAATGTCCGACCTCTCTGGGCTGGACGTGGGATGGAGAATCAGGAAAGGAGACGGGCTGGTGGAGCCTAGCACGGCGTCAGGGCGATCTACTAGAATCCGACAGGGTCGCAGGTACAGTCCTCTGGGAGACCTGCTCTGTGAGGAGGGACGCTTCGGCCAGAAAACAGGCCGGGGGTGGTACCAGTATGACAAACCTGGCAGTCGGGTTGCCAGGTCTGACCCTTGGCTGCACAGCTTTCTGGGGGCGTACCGAGCCCAGCACGGCCTGGTGGCGCGACGCATCGACCACCAGGAGGTGCTGGAGCGCTGCCTCTACGCCCTGATCAACGAGGGCTTCCATATCCTGGATGATGGAATAGCTGCAGGACCTGAAGACATCGATGTCATCTATGTGTCGGGCTACGGCTGGCCCAGGCACCGTGGAGGTCCGATGTTCTACGCCAACATGGTCGGGCTGGCGAAGGTCCTGGAGAGGCTGGAGCACTACCAGCAGCTTCACCCTGAGGTGCCCCACCTGCAGCCCAGCAGCCTGCTCAGGAGGCTGGTGGCCAGCGGCAGCCCACCTATCCACAAGTGGGGGGAGGCCATCAAGAAACTCCACAGTCAGCTTTAAATCTTAAGCATTTTAGCTCTAAGCTCTTAATTCACTTTAATAATGACAAGCTTACTGTGATAAACAGTAAATTGCTTATTGTGTACTCTTTAAAATGTCTAATCTCTTTCTTTTGTATATTGTGATTATGAATGTAATTATTGAAGGCTGCTGTGCTTTCTTTGATTTAATAATCATAATAGCTTTGTCTGTGCCAATTTATTAGGTACACAATGTAATATAATTATATTCAACAACAGTAAATCATATCTTTGTTAAGCTGATTGAGCTTGTGTTGACATTTTATCAAATACATTGATTTGACTTGCAATAGATTGATGGTTTAATTGTTTCTAAAAGATTGTCTCTTGTTTGTGTAAATAGTGGCTGTACAAAACACTATAAACACAAGAAAGAGAAAATGTTATTGATTTTCCTATATTAGGCTTGAATGGTTTTTAATGAATCATGTTTAATAAATGTTGACAAATGTTTTGTGTAATGTAGACTATTTGATAATAAAAATCTGAAATCTGATGTCCAAAGACCTGTTTTATACTGATTTATTGGTTCGTATTGTACTTACTGTCCTATTTGTGTGAAACTGGCATTATGTAGAGTAGCTATTGTTTGACTTGTTATTCCAGCTCCCAGTGTGTCCAGGTAACTGCTTGTGGCATTTCATTTCATTTGTTTCATCAGTCAAACGACCTTCTCTGGAGGAGAAAAATCAAACTCTTCTTCATGTGTTAGTCTCTGGTTTCTGAATTTCTGCTGACTCAGGCACAGCGGTGACAGAGAGCCGACAGGGACACGCGGCGGTAAACTGCTCTTTATATAAATCAATGGCTAACCCTGAAATCTCACGCCCCAGAAGAGCAGATGTTGGGGTTGCCATCTAGCGGTACAGGGCTTCAACTGAGCAGCTGGATTTTACATTATAATGCTTTATTTTGTACTTCAGCTACACTTCTGGACGTGTTATCTTTTAAAACAGTTAAATAAAGGAATCATGAATTGAGAAAGAAGGATATTAAAGTGTATCCAATAATACAAAAAAGCGTATAATCCCTTATCCTATATGTAAATCTTATTAAGGTTAATTAAATCTTTCTTTCAGATCCAGACCCTGCCATGTTGTTTTGAAGTTTTAGAAAGGGGCCGAGCCAATGAAAGCTGAATGTGTGTTTGAAGTGCGCAGAGCAACTGGCTTTGTGTGAGTGGACTCCTCCCGTTGTGTGATGAAGTTCAGATGCGCGCCGCTGTTCCGTACGCGCGTCACCAGCGCACAGAGGAGCTTCCCGACGCGAGGGGGAGGCTGGAGAGATGTGTGGATCACGACCATGGAAGGCTTTGAATGTCACATTACATGCATCTAATTGACGCTATTCGACTTTTACAGGATATGTTTCCACCCTTCATATGAGCAGTAACCCAGCTGCTCGGGATTCAGAGATCCAGCGCCGCCTTTCGCGTCTGTCTTCCAGTTGAGAAGCTTCCTGGGCTGCGTGGACCTTACAACCTCGGCTCTGTCCGTGGCGATTATGTTATAGTTCACTCGGACGAGGCTTTTTGTGTTCATCCAGGAAATGTTGGCATGGCCTCTTCGCGAGGTAAGAAGTGTCCGAAGAGTGAGAAGTTGGACGAGGCGCAGGCTTTGGCCAGGAGCTGCGCGGGGAGACCAGACTTCCTGCCGTGTGATGGACTCTCCATCTGCGCGACCCACAGCCACGGGAAGTGCTTCAAGCTGCACTGGTGTTGCCACCTGGGATGGTGTCACTGTAAGTTTGTTTAAATGCTTTCATAGTATAACCATAATTATATCTCACTGTGGTGCCAAAATCTGGCCATGTTGTGTGGGCAGAAGCATCAGTTCACTGTAGTCTTCTTTATGTGGAGAGGAGAAATGATAGTGAACATTTGCTGCCCCGAGATGTTATAACATTTCCTACATATTTTATAGTTTTGTTTATATCGCAATAATATCAAGGTGAAACTTGTTATATAGAGTCATATTCATCCTTGATCCAATATGCATAAACAGACACCCTTGTATGAATAGTGTATGTAGTCCAAACATTCAGAAGAAGGGAGCTATATGGTTTGGATTCATGGTTTCAGTGTTACTAGGCCTACCATTCTTTTTTTTCCTATATATTTTTTTATATTTTCCTACAATTTCGGTGACCAGGCCAATTCAGCAGTGTATAGTATGCTGAAGTTTATTGTGCCATAGATTAAATATTCCATCGATGAATCCTCCAGCAGCCCATAATCTTAGCTTTCAATTGTCAATGTTACATTATTGAAAAACACAGATAACTCTGTAAGTGTACATTTATACTCTAAATGATATGCAGTCAAGCTTAAAGAGTGGATGAAACTAGAATAACTGCAATAACCTTAATGTTGGTATTCTGATGTCTTCCAAATGACTTTTACTATAACTCCATATAGGCCTATGGCTTATGCTCTATCATATTGGTGGTGAATGCATCTGTCTGTGTTACATCGTTTATTTGAAAGCATATTTATCAATATAGTATGTAAAGTACTCAAAAGGACTGATCGGAAACCAAAATGACAAAAAAAAGGACAAACTATTTATGGAGATACTTGTGAAAATGGGTTAGTCCCAAGTGACGTCACACTTAAGTCATCATTTTCATTTCTGCTTTAAAGGATGAGTCTTGTGATATTTTTCCTGCTGTCAACACATTCCATGAAGAGACCAAAACCAACAATGATTTGATTCTTCTAACAAGAACAGCCTGAAATAGCCTATTCCTCTGTGTCATACACATAGACCATTTTAAACACACTATTACTTCATCATGATGACCGTGGGCTCTGTAGTGTATTTTGAGTCAATCCCACGTTGAAAAACTAAGCGCAGTACATTTTCTCTAGACTAGAGCATCAAATGTGTATCAATCCACAATTTAAAATAGTCCCCAATACATGCACTGTTTATTTTTGTTTGAGTAATGTTTAATAAAAATTGCTCGGCAGATCTTGTCAATCATTTAGGGCTGACATTTTTCACTTAACTAAATATAGGGCAATAACCATATCAGATTTTAACTATACAATTATCGTGACCAAAACATTTCATGATGACTCATTATTATCGTGCTACCTGTAAAAATGTACTATCAGTCAAATTAATTTCTTACTTTTTTGTTGTTAGTGTTGTTTTTTGTCAAAATTGCATTTAAAATACCAGGTTGGGGAGGTGAAGAGGGAATCTGTAACCATACCTGCACATTTAAAGAAATTGAAAGGATTTAGGAGGTGCTAGATTTTTTTAATTGTATTTTCATGTATATTTTTAACATAATATCAATACAACCTTTTTGAAATATCAGAAATCTTGTTTGATACTACTATATCGCGCCACTTCTATGCCAAATACTTGATAATATCTACTAAACTCAACAGTATTACCACTTTATATAAAAAATATATTTTATATTCATTGTTGAATTGACAGTTTTGGTAGTATAGCACAGGGCCCTTACTCAAACATGGAACATTTTCGTTTCATTTTTTGGCAAAGTGTTAGTGGCATTTACTCTACCCTCACATATCCTACCCACAACACTTTCTCTCCATTTGAACCTTTCTCAACCTGTTACTTCCACACGACTTCAGAACCACAATAGCCGAGCCTTAACCTGACAGGATGCCCGTCTCTTTGTGCGGCCCTAATGTATCCCTGCTCTGGCTCCCCTATACCCTCATAAAATCCTGAGATCAGTGTAAAACACAATCACCCTCCACTCTGCACCACTCAGTCAGGGCTTATAGTGTGCAACTGCACAAGTCACATTGTAATCTTTGCCGTGTAATCATTGGATTTAGATGCCTGACTCCGTCCAGAATGAGCCAAGCGATTTGAAATATCTGATGTGTCTGATTCTTTCCGGTGTTTAATATGATCCACATCTGGGATGTATGTTTCTCAGCAATGCCAGCGTTACATCATTTGTAAACATTAATACCTGCTCCTCCTTTCTGCTTTGGAATATTCATCACTCGTTGTATATGTGTTGCGCAATGGACATGGATGGGTATTATTCCCCTTTATTGAATTCAGGCTGTTATGGTATAGAAGAATGAGCCAGCCTCATCATAATGGAGCTCTCACCTTCACATTTCGGACCACTCTAATTCACAGGTTCCCCTCACAGGACACTCTAGCACCACAGTTTGAATACACAAGCTTAGATTGCTGAATCAGGCAGAAACCGGGCACCCGGGGAGAATGAAATAGCAGTGTGCTGCTGCATGCAATGCCCCCCGTCTCAAACCCTTCTTTATAGCAACTCATAATAATGCTGGATGCATCACTCCCCTTACCTTGTCACATTTTATTTTTAAACGTGCCTATGACTGTTGCCTCGGATATAAACTCTTTCTAATGCTGATAATTGTGTATTTGCCACAGGGAGCCTTGCCAGACTGCCTCTTTAATTACATTTTAATGGGTTTCTAGGCAAACAAATACAAAGGGTCAATGTTTAGTGAGGCTTTGGCTCAGCAATTTAATTCTCAAACTCAAATTATAATCTCATCGTACCTGTGGAACAGCGATTACCTGTGACTTAATTCTTGGCTTCTACTGCTTCCTACGTGCCATTGCATCCAAAACATCTCTCTCTCTTCGGTCTTCTTTGTCTTGACTTTGCAGCCTACAGAAACAAAATTATGCTTTGATGGTTTTCTGTGGCAGTTTCCACTTTGTTGAAGCTTTGTTACATTTCTGGCTGAGAGGCCGTGTTCCCAGCTGGTGACAACATCAGTCCAAGCCTCTCATTAGTTGTAATTAGCTGTGTTTAGTGTCACCGCCAATATGTCATGTCTGATGAGAGCTTCTGCTAACAGCAAGCAACACTGGAACCACCTGGTCTGAATAATCTTTCTCTCTCTTTATCCTCAACTAACTGATTACAATTACCAGTCAGAGCGAACAATTGCTCATTAAGAAATTCTAACAGAGTCTAATGAGTCCTGAACAGTCTTGTCAGTCTGTTCGTTCTCTGCCAGCTCCAATGTCATACCTTACAACTTGTACTTCTGTTGTAGTTACAAGAAAGTGGGATCTTTCTGTCCGACTTCTTCATCTCACCTGTCACATCACACAGCTAGCTTGCAGCTATTCTAAAGGGAAATGTGTAGGACTATCGGATAAAGCACTTATTGATTGATTTGCTGACCAATTCAAAATGTGCTGCAGTGGCCGACCATAAAAAGCTTAAACTGTTATTAAAGGATCGATTCAGTGTTAGCACAGGCCAGAGGGGATGTTTCTAGCTGGACTGTTGGGAAGCACTTTAACTTATTGTCTCACAAAGTTGGAAACAAAGGGCAGCACTAAACCAACTTCATCGTGTTTTAAAAGGATTGCAGATCATTTTCAAATCTGTCTTAATATAATACCACATCTTTTGTTTGTTGCTGTCCACTCATCGCAGCCTAGCAATGAACTGTAGCAGAAAAACACAAAGCTGCCATTTGTACAAAAACGAATGCAGCTTTGTGAGATACCCACATGATTTGATGGCTGAAGACTCATATTAGCTTTGATCTAAATACACATTTGGACACAAGTTAGATGTTTAAAGATAAATGCAGCTGATTGATTGAAATACAACCTATGCCTAAGTGCTGTCTCAGTTGTTATGGGTTTATTCTAACTTACTGTTGAGACAAGCTCGAAGATGACTCAAATCTTGTTGTAATGTCTTTTGAAAACAGAATTGTATTTATCCACACATTTTCGAGGAAGTATGGTGCTGAATCCAAATGTTGCTTGGTGTCATAATTATGTTCAGCATGCATCAAGACTTTTCCCATGAAGACATTTTGACATGTCACAGTAGGAAAGGCTCAGGTGTAAATAATTGAATGAATGACGGTTGAATTCCATTAGCTGCTTCACTTTCAGGGTCCTGATGTGTTGCATGCTGGCTTACTGTCACACTGTTATGACTAACTGGGAAAATGTAATTAAACACAGCCATCGTTAATGTTATAAGTACATCTGTGCTTTCTGTACTTTGACAAGTCAAAATATCTACTTTGAAGAAGGCCTATTTTTCTGAAGACACATTTTTAAAATACATTTGGGCTTGTGAGTATCGTAGTGGCCAGGGGGCCATGCAAAAAAATAAAAAAAGATATTGTTTTAATATTTTTTTTGGGCCCCAATGGCATTGACTGGTTCACGCAGTCTTCAAAGTAACCAAGCAACCTAAATTAATTTGTCATTTGTCTGTCCAAGGACCTTGCTCCCTTTCATGTCATGTGATACCTTGCGTGACCGTTTAATCAACTTGTACTGTACTGTAGCTAGCAGCAGCAAGTTCGGCAGCATTATAAAAAATGTAATAGGTTGCATTTATGATGTACAGCAAACCAAAGCACAAGAGCAGCGCTAAAAAGAGAAAGGACAAGGGAGAACAAGGAGATGTAACGGCTAAACTGACAAAATTAGACCGTTTTTTTTGTCATAAATCGTCCTCGAAATCGAGCGCTAACGTTAGCAATGTTGACGTGCAGCGGCAGCCGGAGCCGGAGGCTATCGATAGCTCACCTGCCTCACCACCATCATTGCCGTCTAGCTCCACCAGTGAAGCTGTATCCGTGGCCGTGGCTGTGCAACTTTCTATTGCAGCCAGCCAGGAGGAGAGGCTGGATTTGGCTGTGCCCGGCGGTGGTCCAACAGTTCCCCCAAGGGTCCCAACCGATAGGGGACTCTATGGCGCTATTGAGACCCCCGACGCCAAGATCAAAGGCTATATTATAGCAACCGGTCTATGTAGGACTACCGGCCCATTCCCCAGAGACAAACATAAAGGAAACAGGTGTAATCTTCTTCTTAGTTCGCTGTGCCGTTGTCAGGCTCTGGTGGTCTGAGGCCAGGGCAGGCTGTTGTTGATAGCCTATACATGTGGCGCTTCTGAGTGATTGTGTATGTTCGTGCGTGTGCGAGCGCATCAGCTTGCGCTTATGTTTGGGGCGATGGGGGGGGGTGGCAAAACAATATTTGCACCGGGGTCAATCACAACCTTGTTACGCCACTGATCGTAGTGATATAAGAAATCTGAACCTATGCGTTGAAGCCTTTACAGATGTTGCTTAATGCTCACTAAGCACAGAAAAATCAGCCCACGGAGATGCATTTCTTTCCTATAGAGACTGAACATTGAATTTCCAACTGGCTGCAAGTCAGAACAGCCTTTTTCCACTGGAGTCATAAAACAGGAAACAGGAAAGGAGTTTCAGATAATGCAGGGTCAGACCTTCCCCTTCACTGAAACCTGACACTTTTGTTTTTCCCACTGGCTGCTGCCTCGTTGGACAGATTTAAACACAAAGAGCAGCGGATGTGTGAGCGGATGGTATGCACTGGCCAAATGAGTGCAGCAGCTGTTGATAAATGAGAACAATCTGCTAAAATAATTGTTTTTGTTCACCTAGTTGCTATAGTGGCAGCTTTAACCGAGTGTGTTGCATTTACAGGGGAAAAACTACTCAGGCTGCACCTAAAGACTTCTGGCTCAAATGTGCAAAAAATCCAACTGAGGGGTTTGGTAATGAATCAGTGGCTTTGATATAAGCTAATATTAAAGTAACACAATCTGTGTGAGACAGTCGTGCCCATTCATCTTCACTACATGTTGAGATTGTGGCAATTAAACCTCAATCTCCAAGACATTCAGTCTGCATTCTGTAGAGCGACAGTAGATCTGAAAACTTGGACGAAATGATGCCAAAGCTCTGTGTGTGTGAGAGAGAGAGTGAGATGGGGAGCTGCATTCTGCATTATTCATATTCAGAGAGACCTCCTGCTGTATTTAACCAGACTGTGCAGCCACAGGCCCAGGAGAGAGAGGAGGAGGCATCCAAGATGGAGGCAGGTGGGAGGTGAGGATTTCCTCCTCCTGCAGCTCCTCCACTGTACTCCTTCCTCAAGAGAGCAATCTGTAACTTGTGAGGAATGAGTTGCCACTCCTCCCGCTGTCTCATTAACCTCTTGAACTCTTGATTTTACCCATAAATGTATTTTTTAAATAAGTTTGGGCTGTATATAAAATTCTCTCTCTCCTCGTTCCAAATGAAGCTTATTAATACTTACTCTGACTCATGATTTCCCTATATACATATTGTTTGTAGTAGTTAACTATCTTTTGACACCTTTCTTTTTATTTGTTTCCCATCGTTAAGGGAAAGAGTCACCAGCTGCAGATTTTCTGAATTCATATTTACATTTTTGTGTTGTAATTAAGAGCTTTTACTTTATCTCTTGATGTACCCAACTGCCTTATTTGCATCTCTTAGGCTGCGATCCCTTATATCCCCTAAAATGCCTTTTATCAGTCTCCAGTGAACTTGTTACTTTTAGTGACCCTTAATGATAACATGATGAAAGGCTTTCTAGCTAAGAAAAAAAAGATAGGATTCATTTGCCTCTGCAGTTGATTTTTTCTATACAGTATGAATGTACAGTAGGTGTAAAATGGTAGGTCTGCAGAAAAGCTTCTACTTTTGAGTACTGACTCAATCACTTTTACATTTACTGTGTTTCCCCTTCATTTCAGCTAGAAACCTGACAGCATGTTGGGAAGTGTGGCCATTTTGCTTTAGGGAGGAGAAAATAAACTGGAATAAATCACATAAAAGACGGGTATGATATGTCACCAGCAATTTCACCATTTTGCTGTCTCATTAAAAGACCGAATCCAACAAGGAATTTAGCCTACTTTACATTATGTTCTGTGCATGTAGATTTTCCCCTGGGCCATTGACTTCCATTTCTGCTCAGAAACTATTAAAAACACACACTTGCACAGTGTGACATTTTCCTTCAATTTGTACTCTATCCTACAAACACCATCCTGCTGCCATAAATACTCAACCTACCAAATATGTTTTAATCCACAGACAATATCCCCAACAGATGTGAGGATTCCTCCTATGCAAGTGTCTTAAAACCAAAGTGATCGTCTGTTTTAGGAAATTATTGTTATTTTTTATTATTTTATTGACCTATACATTCGCCACTGATTTACATCGTCAGTAGCAATCAGTGGGTGTGTGGCTACGTGTAACACATAGAAGTCAGGCAGTTTTAGACTTTTCGTCTTATTAGAGAATTGGTTGACAATAAGGAAAATAACATAGGCCTTGAATTACATGTCATTACCCTAAACTAAGAAGTGGAACCATACACTCAGTGTTTTGAATGTAGGGGTTACTTTGGGAGGACATCTGGTCTCTGTTAGTGTGGAAACAGAAACACTGAAACTCACACACACACACGCACACGCACACGCACACACACACACACACACACACAAATACACACAGGGGAGAGGGAGGGGGTGCAGAGGCCGCTTAACAACTGACATTGTCATGCAAGGGCTCCAGCACTGGGAAACAGAAGGGTAGAATACAAGTGAATATCAATAAAGCTGCAGATAGTGTTCACTGGCTTTCAGCGTTTTCATATTTCCAGTAAAGATACACTCTGCTCAGCTTTTCTAAGACTTAGTTTATGTCTTTTATTTAGTCAATTTGTGTTGAACTGTATTGCTTTCAGTTGATGGATATGCAGCATAACACATTTCTGGCAACCAACTCATGACAGGATTTTTAAATTCAATTTGCCCTGTCAGTTTTCTTGAAACTATCCATTGTTGCTCACTGAAATGCAATGTGGGACCCTTACTGCCTGACAAGCGTGCTGAATGCATTTCCTACCTCAAACAGCTTTTGCAAAGCCGTTTAAAGAATATTTAAAATTGTGCATCTGCTACTATCTGTTTGCGGCTTGAAGTCTCTGTTGTTGTGGATGCATTGCTACTGTAAGCGTGCATGTGAGCATAATGTAAACAAAACTCGGGACCCACTATAAAAAACATTGCTCTCTAGCACTACCAGTGGTACAAATATAAAAGTTACCTTTAAATGATCAGAGAGAAGAGAATAATCTAATTAGGGCTAAAACCAACTTTTTCTTGTTGTATTTTTTTCCAATACTTATTAATGTGCCTATAATTGTTTTATAATTTGTCAAAAAAAAACTGTCAAGAAATGCTGTTTATATCATCTTTGTGGCTAATGTAATATTTCCAGTTATTTCAGTCTATTCAGTTAATTTCATGTCTTGCACAAAAACAACTTAAATCCTCTAAAAAGGAAGGTGAAACCTGCAAAAGTTTGGCCTTTTAGCTCAAACTTGAGTGACTTTAAATAAGTACAGTATGAACCTCCACAGTATTGGTTATAATAATAGCATCTGTAATTGTAAAGTATTTGTAATAATCCAACTCAGAGTTTTCTTAGAGCATGCTTTTAAATATTAGATAAATATAAAAATGTGTTTTGCTTGATGTAAAGATTCTGCTCTTCTACTGTTTGCCAGACTAAGTGATATTAATCTCCCACGTAAGGCTCAATCCTCTGGGGCTGATGGAAACAGAGATTTTTCTAATTTAAATCCAAAGTAATTCTGCATTCTGCACACACCCCGTTAATCTACAGACAGGATGTTTTTCTTCTGCAAAGCTGTTGTGGACCGACCAGTGTTGGTCTTGCGTTTACTCCGTATGTTTGGTTGTCTGCCCATGCATCTGTCTGTCCCCCAGAACTGCTCATGGTATTTGAAACTCCAGATGGATAGATGCAATTAAATGTAATATGCTAAAAACGAAATGTCAACACATTGCCTTCTACAGCTTAAGCTCTCATTTGTTGCCGCTATGATGTCTGCATGAATGGGCTCGCCTCATTCTGAACATGGACCATTGAGTTTTTCTCATTAAACAGAGGACGGTTACAGTTCCTCCCTTTTGTCTGCATCGACATCAGCTCCTGTGTTTTGTGTTAACTGTGTTTACTAAATATACGGACATTGAGCCTCTTTTTGTTGCTTCAAATGGGCGGATGATGCAGTTGTGTGTCCTTAATGAAAAGGTGGCCACTATAAATAAATTCACCATTCTTGTGGGCATGAACAAATATTTAATTAAACCAAATATCTTTTGTGTGGTGCGAAAATGTCTCATCAGCAGACTCTCAAAACAGAGTCACATCCTTTGAAGTACTTCGATGATTTCAAGGTAACCAGGGAAAATATTTTTGATTAAATGGATATCCGAGCCGGTGAAACAAAAGACAAGGACACAGAGTGAGAGGAAGTAATGCATAGGCCTGTCATCTTCTGTAGTTTCTCCCTCTCCGGGGAGCCAGTTAAACACACATCTTAGCCGCACTCTTCAGGCAGCGTGTTGGAGGCAGTGGGCTGCAAAGAATGAGGAACGTTTGGGAGCATTCACTTCACACAATCTCCACCAGTATATCAGCTGCCAAGATGGGAGGCATAACTCACATGTAAGGCATCTTGTATAAGAATATAACAATTTTCCAGAAGAAATGTATGCTCAATAATTATATTACGCCATCAAAATCTATTATGTCAGTAAGCCAGATGTAAATCAGCACCACATTATTGTATGGCCTTTTGTCTATCTGTCTATCTAAACTAAAGACTGTGTTTTGCCATTAGACGATGGTAGTTGTTGCTATAGGGCATTGGCTATGACCACTCGGCTATGAAGTCTTATTTCGTCATTTTCCAAAAAAATGAAAGTCTTGCATCAGTGATTGCTGCACTGCACTGGGTAGCCTGGACTTTAAAGTATGTTACACTCTGGCAGGTGGTTTTGCCGTCGGCAGCTGGTAATGCTTTGTGATGGGGAAATTGCTACCTGCTTTCAAAGGAGGCATGATAAGTTATCATAGAGACACTATTTGCTCATGCCTGCCAGTCCCAACCAACTTTTTAGCATCAGCTTGGACTACATGATTGGAAGGGTTCACATTTGAGAAAGATGTTGTGTATATGAAAGCCACCAAGTATCATCTAAGATATATATCTGCTTGACAGGAAGATAAAAGGGATTTTTGTAAACACTCAAAAATGCTTTGCAGAACAGTGAATGCAGAGAAAAAAAAAACAAGTTATAAAATGTTTTATTTTTGACTGTGTTTTTTGAGCAAAGCTTGTTTAAATGATATACAATGAAGTCTATTGTTATGCTGCTTTCGGGATTTCTGCCAAATGTCTCCACGTGGTGCCATCATTTGGCTTTATTTGCTATTTTTGATTGATTTAAAACTGCATTTTGTGTTTTTTTGGTTGCTTTGGGGCCACAGATACAAGCTGTTAACACAACACCGACTTCTTATCATCTTTTAAGCCAAACACATTAGTAAACAGAGAGCTACATTATGATTATTTATGAGGAATATTTCAGGCCACCCACTGTAAACTGAATGGAGTCCACCATTCATGTCTCCAACATCTCCGGAAATGTGTGTCTATGTGCACCAGCTAGTTGCTAAGCAGCTAAGCAGGGAGATGTTTTACCACAGTCAGTTAATCAGAGCTTTTTTTCTCCTTTTTTTTCTCCTTTTAGGCAAGTATGTTTACCAGCCCATGACCAACGTGTGTAAGCTGCCCAGCACGTCGGTGCCAGCTGTTGGGACGGACTACAGTAACACCATGGACCTGTCCGTCTCTCTGGCTGAGCGCTTCCTGAAGCTCGCGCCCAGCTTCCAGTCCCCTCCTCTCCTGGAGTCCCCAAAGTACTGCATCATCGCCGATCTGTTCGTGGACGACTACATCGTCAAACGCATCAACGGGAAGATGTGCTATGTGCAGCGCCCATCGCCCCCCTTACCAGAACCTCCTCATGCTCCCACTCCTCCCCCACCTGCTGCCGCTACACCTAAGATGCCACAAAATCCCGCGCAGCCTCGGCAACCGGTGAAGCCAACAAAACACGTGCCTGCCCCTGTGCAGCCGGTCCAGCAGGTATACAGCGAACACAAACATCCTACCACCGTGGATAAGATTAAAGGCCCCAAAATGGACCACTGTTCCTCTCCGTCTAGCTCCGAGGACTCTGGTATCAACGCGCTGGGTCTGCACTACCTGGAGTCCTGTGAGGAGGAGAGCGAGGAGGAGGAGGACGAGTTGAGCACCGACGGGAACTCCAGCCCCGGCAGCCTCTGGGATCAGGACGAATGCTCTCTGCTGTCCCCCTCCAAGTCCATGATAGAGATCATCGAGAAGATCGAAACAACTGTATAACGGACACTGACCCACGCTGTGAGGGAGTAGAATAACTGAGAGTTACTCTAGTGGATGTATCCTACATAGACCAATAGGACACAAACTGCTCTAATGCTTCAGCAGGGCTTTGCCAGGTTGCTTAGTTGGAGTTGTTTTCCTGCAGTCGGCCGAGGACTGTACGTCTGCACTCACACACAGCCTCTCGTCTGTCCACTTACCCTGCATGAACGACATTTTCTAGAACTTATTACAATACAGGATAAAGGCACAAGCACAAGAATATCAAGCACATGCACAGTGGACCAAAAAAACCTCCTTTAGCCTACTGTACCTGGTATTTATACAGGAACATCTAAATTACATGGTAATCTATAGTAGGAGCACTAACTAGAGGAGACTTTCAGAGGAATAAGACTTTTTTCCTAAGATTTCTCTTTAGGTATATGTTACTGGAGCTAAGTCAAGTGGTGGTATAGTGGGTTTTCTGATGATAATGAGCAGTTAGATTATTCTTAGTGCTTTCCAGGCAT
Source organism: Notothenia coriiceps (assembly GCF_000735185.1). Lineage (NCBI taxonomy): Eukaryota > Metazoa > Chordata > Actinopteri > Perciformes > Nototheniidae > Notothenia > Notothenia coriiceps. The sequence goes on from NW_011333602.1 coordinate 43,040, forward strand.
CAGACTTTGTCTAATTCAACATTTAAGCGGCAGATAAGCCTGACACGACTTGTTCTCCGCTCAATGGCTCCACCTACACGTTTTTCATAATTCTGACACTTCAGCAGAATAGCTACAAGGCCAGCTACCTCTCGTGGGCCTAAAGCACATCTGCCTTTTAACCCGTTAATCACTCAGCTCAGAGCTGCTGGGACACGCTTGCTTTTGTCACGTAAATATAAAAGATTCCCGGGCCCACAGTTTGTGTGCACTTTACTAACACGAGGAGTAGGTAGTCAGTGTTCGACAATCAAGGATTACACAGAAGCACATTCCTTTACTGCACCTGCCAAGGGCCAGGGATACACTTAAACCATTTATCAGACATTACATTGTGACATTGTTCCGACCACATTTCCTGGTCAAGCTTGACTGAACTGTAGTTGTTGTAAGGGGCTCTAAGTAAAACACGACTTGCATTGACCCCTATTAGCAGCCAAGAAATTAAATAGCACAAACGTGTCCCTGGCAGAGCTACAGTGAAAAAAGACACAGCAGAAACTAGCAAGACACAAAGTGAAGAGGGAATATATTTAAAATATATATATATACATATAAACCTATACAACAATACAGATGCATTGTTATTTGCTCTCTGGGTTTGACGGTGAAGTGTCTTGGGATGCCAGCTGAGAAGGGAGTCTCGAAAGATGTGCAGGCTAGACTAGTACATTATGTCACAGTTATTTTGTGCTTTGGGGCAGAAGATCGTCACTTAATGAACCGTTTTAAAAGAAATGACCGTATGGAATAGGATGCTGAGTGTTGTTATGTGATGGACATGATGTTAAGAACACTCAATTATAATATTTGTGAGACAGCCCCTTATTAGTCAGTTAGTGAAATGAAGATGGGCTGGGTCTTTTTTTATGTTTTTAGAGTTATCTGCAAAAATCACTAAAATATTCACAAATATGTGTTGCTGCAATCTAGATGTAAAAAAAACAAGTCATTTTGCATGACTACATTCATTTGAGTCCCTGATGTCAAAAACTAATTTAACACATTTGTGATTCAGAGTGTTAAAAAAGTGAATAAATAATCTGTCAGATTTTTTTATTCAGGGACAGCCCTTGACATTACACTGAACACAGTCCCTTTTAACGCAGTTTAAAACATCTGTTATGTTATCTTATATGTCATATTATTTTCATATGAATAAATCTTAATGAACATTTTTCTCCCCCAGTCTCTCTTTTTGTAGCCAGTGTGGCGCATTTCTCCTAAAAAAGAGTTTCAGTCTTCTTTGAAAAGCATTCAAACTTCCTCCACCAAACATCAATAATGCTCTGCAGGGATTGAGCGAAACAGCAAAGGAAAGTAAAAGATGTGCTACAATTTAGTCTGTGCTGGTTGTTTATATTCTCTGAAATGTCTTGAGGAAATGTGCTTTCTCCTAAAAACCCTTTCCCTGTGTTGCCATTGGAATTCGATTAAAGCAAGAGAAAAACTAAATTAAGCGAGAGTAAGTAGTGTTAGGATGAGCTTTGCCTTAATTTTAGTTTTGCATGCAATTATGGTATGAGAAATACAATAAAGGTTAGAATCCAGCCTTCCACTTCTGACCCCATGTTTATTGATCCACAGCAGCGATGGCCTCTGGGTCTCTGATAGACAGTCTTTGTATAGCAGCTGATTTTACGAGAGACCATGCAAGTGACTTTCTCACCTTGACTTCAAGCCTGGATTGGTTTAGCTATGCTTCTCTTTTCCCCCTTCATTGTATCTATTGATTATTTGTGCTCCGCTAATGCAAGGAGAAAACCTAGTCAGGGGTGAAATGGTATTGTCATTCCAGCCAATGTCATTTTTTAAATCATTTCACATATTTCTGCTATGTGATAAAGAAGAGGAAGGCTGCTGGAGAGACCGGATTTAAACTCAGAATGGGAGAAAAGAAGAAAGAGGGATACATTGAGGGAGAGCAGCAGCAGGCAGAGGAAGCTCAATCACAAAAGGATGATGATGCAAGCACATGTAAAGTCTTTGCCTGGACTTGCGTGTCTGTGTGCGCGTGCTGTAGTCAAACATTTGGAAATTATTTTTTCAAGAGCTACAGAAAGATTTCATAAAGAGATAGATCGCTGTAATTGTTAATCCCTCGCAGCAAAGTCATTCAATTGGCAGGCACCTTGAGCAGTGGAGAACTCACAAAGTTTGTCACACAAATGAAAAGCCGCCCTTGTTCAAGGACTTCTTCACAGGCAGGGTTGGCACAGCGCGTGTCACACAAGCTGCAGAGAGATGTTGTCAGCTCCACTTTGTTGTTCCTTTTGATGTGCATACAAACACATTACCCTACACAGGAGGTTTCCTTTTAATTTCATACAATTGCTCTTTCTCTCCAGAGGCCGTCTATTACACGAGCAAAAACCCATAAACTCAGAGGAGATTTTAAGAGACAAAAGGAAAACATAGAGCGCCAGCAGTGCCTGACATTTATGTTTATTATTTCATGCCTTCATCTCATCCCACAGATGGAAAGAAGTCCCTTGTATTCCTCAGATAATTTTTACTTTTTTACAATTTTAAGAAGGGGTGTCATGATATAGGCTACTGATGTTGCTATAACCGTAATATTAAAACAAAAATATTGGCATATGATTAATCGCATATGATAATATTGTGTAAATGATCCAGCGCTTCTTACATCACGATTTTAAACAATGATGTTTGCAGACTTAATTTAATGTCCTTAAACTATTAGTTAAAGTAGTTAAACTTAAACCTGAACTGGACTGATGGCATAAATATTTATATATTTTGTCAATATCGTATTAATATTGCTAACATGAATTATTTCACAATTTTTATCATGCAGTGAACATCTGATATCGTGAAAGCCCTCATTTGTTGTTTTTAAAGTTATCAAAAGTCTATGTTTTCACTGTGCAGAATATTGATATATGGTGCCAGTCATTCAGCTGTTACAGAATACTATGTGTCAAACAGGACAGTTTTGGTTAATATTGAAGTTGAAACATATTGTTTCGGTGTTAAAATTGTGGCATACCATTTACATATAGTGCAACTGCCAAAAGAAAACAATAAATGACAAAAACATTTTGTTTACCCCATGTTTGGGCAACGTCTCAAAGCTTAAAAGTGGAACAAGCTGACATAATTTATACATTGGATCTCTTTGTAACCATTTGAAGGAAAGTTAAAGGGTTAAAGCAGAAGTAAAAGGGTTAATATCATTTATAATTTGATAGGGAACCTGATAAAAAATCTATATTAGATCCCAGCAGGGAACCACTATATTGCAGGCACACTGCTTCCTCATATAGCCCGTCTCTAATCTGAGACATTCAGAGCCAAATTTCGACAGCAGCACTCCATCAAAAAGATCATTTATATGTCCAATTTACAGCATAATGTCCCTGTGATTGTCCCGATGCAGGTAACAGGGGACCACACACTGGCTTCTGATAAACAATCAGACACATGGCTTTGCCTTGGTCTTGCCTGATGGGTGATGGGTTTCTGATATACTCTATAAACGTGAGAGTGTCACCTGGAGTGCAGCTCCGCACTCCCTGCCTGTAAAATATTCATTACTTTTTCCCGTCACTGTCTGCTCTCGTCTTTGAAATTGATTTAGACCACTTTTTCCTTTTAAACACAGAGCGTGACTTTCTCCCTGCAAACTCCAGACAACGGCTCCAAGTTTTAGTGTGGATAAACCGGGCTGTTAGAAAGTACTTCTTTCTTGTTGCCTAAATCTACTTGGTGATTCATTCTTGACTTCTTCTGCCGAAGAGCCTGTGAGTGCTTTTGTGCAATGGTGGAATGACTCACAGTGGTATACCGTAATTATGTCATTAGTTGGCTTTGTTGCTGTGGGTTTAGTTAGTATAAGATGATGATTGTGTAGTCGGCAAAAGTGCTGCATTAATGATTACATTTGCATATACAATTTGCAACATCTTCTGCATGTTAAACATATTGTACTATCCATTTCTCAGTCAATGGTCCTGAATTAATCTAATTTAAATTTACAAAATATTACAAAGTTATTATCTTTATACTTTACAGCAGTGTTCATGGTTTAGATAGTGGTCATTAGCAGAGCAATTGTGAGGGAAAGTCTGAATCCATCTTAATCACATCAAAGGATGTTGAGGATTTCTACGCTGGCTTTCAACTTGAAAGCCAGTGAAGTCAATATGGTCGCCTTCTCTAGTGTTTTCTTTTCAGTTTGTTAGATCTCTTCTCCCGTAACTTTTATTCTTTTAGTTATTTTAAAACAAGACAAAGGGAAGACAAACTACAGTTATTAGGAAAGGGTAGATGCATCTGTGGCCTAAGACTTGAAGGAAAATGGGATTATTGTGCACTCTTGTTTTACTTCTCTTTTATCTGAAGCAATTTTTTAGAGCTTCATGTGATTTATTTTGAATCACAGGATGTGTTTGACATCAAAGGTACACTATCTTGCGTATGCCCTTTACTGAACCCTTTATTAGAACATTATACATGATGAAAAGAGAGTATTTTTTGTTCGTTTCATCTTCACTCTGCAATGAAATGAAACAGAAATGTAACTTGTGGAGAGACTCTGTCCCCATCCAGCTAAAACCAGTTAATGACTTCAACAAAAGCCGGTCGTTTGTGTTTCCAGTGGGGCTTACAATCACTTGAACTCTGAGGACACACAAACTGCAGTTATGAATCATGTTAATGTAACCTAATGCATGCAAACAGATTTTAGAACTCTATTTTCTCTCTGTGTGCAGCCGTCGAGTTAATAGTTACAGTCTGGATTCACATTATTGATGTCACTCCAGTCCTCTCTCACAACACTTTGGACAGATGTGGCACTCATCTGCGAGAGTATTCCATAATGCTGCGGCTCAAAAATTGCATTGTTCTCTTCTGTTTAATACTTTCTAAAGGGTTGCCCAAAATAGAGGGACAGAACTAAGCCATCACTGGACCCAGATTGCTACTAGCAGATATAGCTGGAAAAAAAATTAGACATAAGCTTTCTAAATTTAAATGCCTGCTGCCTGTCAACCATAAAAAACATTGGTTTCGGGGGAATTATTGCATTATGGGATCTTATCCATTTTAGCGCCCCAGGATTAGCTTTGTGCATCCATTAAACTGGAGATCTTGAAGGAATGCTGCCCTGAAAAACACATCATCCTTAAGTAAGTTTGAAAAGCAATCCTAAAAGTTTTAGAAACTTTTATCTTATCCAGTGTTTCTAAAACGAGTCTAGTTTTTTTATTTTTTTTAAACTCACAGTCATTTGTTGTTTCACAGAGCTGATGTTCAAGGTGAATTTTTTTTAAACGATTGTGTGTAACATAAATGTCATACAAGCTGAAACTCTCTGGACACAGGGACAGTCCAATATGTCTGATAAGTGTGCCTTAAAAGGTTAACATTTTTGACATTTGGGGAGACACGCAAATGTGGTATCAATCATCTCATAGGGTTCTTGTCTTAAAAACTGCAAATAAGCGTATTTCTCAAATGTCAAACAATTTCTTTAATCTACCTTTTGTCAAGCACTCAATAGGCATTGACTCTATCTGTGCATGCACAATACCTGCTAGGACACCTGTCACAGCATTTATTGTATACCAGATATGATTATTTATTTGTCTTGTTTGTTTTTTGTGTATACATTTTCAACGTAGTGAAATATTTCCTACATTCAATAGGTGCAATCTATAATAGCTTCCATATGACCTTGAATAAAAGAAAGAGATAATATAACAAATGGAGAATAGAAACTGGAAATGTTTCTATGTTAAGAGTTTGTCTCCCAGTCACAGATTGTTCTAGATCATAAATGCCACAGTTTCTCTTGTGTGCTTCTCTCCACTACGGCATCTTCATGAATGTGAAGTGGTGTAAATCTCTACGACACAACAACCTCTCGTAATTATACTAAGAATCAACCTGACCGCTCAACACCCACCCCCACATAATCCCACAACAATGAGGAAAATTATATTAATTCACCGAGAAGCTGGAGGTCTGGAGCAGCCTATCAGCACCCACAGGCGAAGGGGCTCAGCTGTCATTTACATGCTAATGGTGTAAAGTGGAGGCGATGAGAATGGGGCCGGGGCAGGGGGCCACGCTGTGTTGCTAGTTGAGGAGTTTTTTTGAGAGGCTGTAGTGCGGCACAGTGCAGCAGATACAACACCATGATGTGAAAACCATCTGCTGGTCCTCATCTGGTCCAGCCCACCACAACTCCGTTTGCGCTCTGCTTAATCAGGCTTGGCTTTTACACGCCCCTCCTCCTCCTTCTCTGGCATAGCCACTGACAGGCCTCTTTATACACAAATTAGTCTTTCTTATGTATTTCCTGCTGCTGAATTTGATCCTCCCTAAGGTGTTGCAGTTTGGAGAAGTCTGTTTTTTTTTGTCAGCTGACCTTGAGCTAAAGTTTTTGGACATTAACGTGTATTTTGACTATTCTGATATTCTCTGTACCCTTCAGATAGATTACAATGAACACTGGTCTTCATGAACATTGAGAGAAGGCTACTGAGAGTAGGTTTCAAGACAGCCTACCGTAAGCACCTCCTTTATTTTTCACTCACACTGAATGTGTGGTGTAGGTGTTAGGTCCCAGATGCAATACGCAGGTGTAGTGGGCGTTGGACGCGGGGGTATGCCGTACCCCAACTTATTTGAAGCATGATTCCTTTTTTTAATAGTCTAATACATCTAAAATCATTGCCAGTGTTATCAGTTGCAAGTGTGTGTTTGTTGTATTAATGACGAAAACATAATAGGCAGATTTCACAGTAATTATAATAAAAACGTAGCTCAAGCATTTATGCAATTTGATTTGAAGCGTGTGTGTGTGTAGGGTGACCAGGTGTCCCGCACTGTGCGGGACTGCGCACACAGCATTTTTATTATTTGTCCCGCGTCCCACACATTGAGACTATGTCCCGCATTTCAGTGATAGTCGCGCAGAAAGGCCGGATCGGTTCGCTGACAGCCGGCACGGCCCTTTATTATTATATTGTCTAAACGGCATCATGTAAGTTGCGCTGACAAGGCGACACAGAGGTAAAGGATGATGCTGCAGGCAGTACGACTGGCCTGGTAGTTGAGCAAAATGGTTGGCACATGCCTCAATGAGATATTATCCAACTAATCTTTGCCAACTTTAATTCATTTGTGAGATTTAGAGGTAATAGAAAGCATATTTGCTACCTTTACAGTTTGGATAGACCCTGCAATTTGCCCTCTTTTGCAGTCGGTATGCTAAGCTACGCTAGCAGGCTGCTGGCGCTGTCTTATGCACCTGCAGATGTGGACAAAATATATTATATAAAGGTAAGAATGCTTCCTTGACCTTGAGAAAATCTGAGTGCTATAGGCTACAGCCAGCAGCTGGCTTAGCATAAATATTGGAAAGAAATCTAAAGTTAACACAATACTTTTTTAAATGTATACTTAAAGTGATATGTAAATCGGGAATATGCAGACTAATTCTTGCTTAACTAAGCTAACCACCTGTTATTTCATATTTGCTGTGTATAAGTGGAAGTGGAATCAATCTTTTAACCTAACTCTAAAAAGCCTATTTTCCAAAATGTCAAACTAATTCTCTGAATAGTTCAACTAGAAGGCCTACATTAAGCTGCTCTTTAAATGGGCTCATAAATCAACATGCACCAGTAAGTTGCAATTGCTTTCTGATGTAATAGTAGCCTGAAGGGACCAAACATTTTTCCCACTTTTGTTTCACGAAATAAGACATACTGCAGCAAAGTCAATGAGTACAGGAGTATGCTGTGAACATTATCCCTCGTTTCGGTCATGCATCTTCATCATGGCTCCTGTGGATTCCTCCGCCTTCAACCCTGATTCCTGGGTTGCGTTCGAATAGTCCATTTAGCTTAGGAACCTTCCTAACCGAGTGAAATGACCCGGAAGTCCCTCAGTGGCAGCCATGATAAGTGCCTTTCGAATTCTCTAGAATGATAGGAAAGGAAGTTTCAAACTTCCTTTATAACCTCCTTTGGCTTAGGAACCACTGGACCTCCCTAACCGAAAGGAGAGGAGAAAATGCTGCCCCACAATGCCTTGCAGCCGTAGCATTTGACGTCACACAACAGTCGGCCGTTCACGGACACAAACGATTATGACGGAGAAATTATATCATGAAAGTTACGGTGCTTATTTAAGCATTTTAAAACGTATGTGGTAAGTTGCCAAAGTGCTTTGTTTTGAACGTTCATCAGTATTATAATCAAAAAGAGAAATATGAACGTTAGTTTTTACTGAAATTATCAAATAAAGTCAACATTTCACTGAGCTGTGTGGGGTTTGTTCAACTTTTAAAAGATGTTTGAATGGTGATATACACAGTGATAGGTGTTAAAGACTAACGTTTATAATAAATACATTTGTATTGATTTTAAGATATTTTCATAGTTCATACAATCATACGTATTGGGATCATTTGTATTAATGTGGACCGGAGG
>NW_011333603.1:0-2605 GCF_000735185.1 Notothenia coriiceps
GCACGGAACGAATATTCGCTGCTGATTACTACCATTCTCTTTCTAATTTACATGGATATACTTATTTCTGAATTTTACTTGCAACATTGTGTTCATTGCACCATTCTCTTGCACTATTGTTTGTCTTAAGTAGTGTGTATGCTGCAGTGGAGAAGCCTGGGAGTTTAGACTGTCATTGCCAAAACTAAATGAAAACAAACAAACACCACAAATGTCATGTTTTTGCTAAAATTAAAAGACACAAAACAAGCTAAATGCCCAAGAAAATGCCAAAGGCCAAACAAATAACAACAACAACAACAACAACAATGTAAACATACATTCTAATGTAATTAGTGACTTTGTAATGGATTATAAGCAGGAATTTAACCACAGCTAGCAGCTTGCCAAAGACTAATCCTGCCTTGGCAAAGACTTCAGGGTATTTATTTAGAGTCATTGTGGTTTATCAGAGCTGCCAAAACATTAGAGCAGCACCACTCAGTAAGTGAAATGAAATAAATCATGTTATTCGTACGTTATGTTGTATGTGCAACTAAGGATTAAACTCATCAATATATTTTTATATTGTATTTTATATATTTCTTATTGTAATGTAATGTCACAAAAGATTGTAACAATATGCCATTCCCATTAGGTAATGTAAAGATAAAATAGAGTTTGTTTTAGTTTTCCACCTTCAGACTCACTGATTGTATTTTATTGTTTTTTGTTGATAATAACCACACCCTCACACACATAATTTGAGTCACCCGCAATCAATCCAGATGTCAGCGCGTCAGGCCAGCTTCCTATAAGGCCTGCCTCTCTACTGCTAATAGGAAATGTTCCCTAACATCTGTGGTCTCCATCCCTCTGCTATCTCGCTCCTTCTCTCCCTCTCTTCCTCTGTCTGTCTCTGAGCAGCAGAATAAATTGAATTAGAGCTCCACCACCCACTCCGCAGGATCCTGCAACCCTCTGTCAGATAGCTAAACAGAGAGAGACAGAGAGAGAGTTGAAGAGATAAACAGAGGGCAAGAAGAAAGACGGGTATAATAAAAATCCCCCCTGTCCCTATAAAGAATAAAGAAGAGTCCTTACAGACTCTTTTCTCGCCTGTACTACTGCCTGATAACAGCAAACACTTTTTTTGGGTGAAAGATAGTCAAAAAATTATAACACAGTGGAAAAATGGAGAGAATTAGTTGCCTTTACATGGAATAAGGACTTTTGTATTATCAAGAAACCTTGGACAAGATGTTTATCCACATATTCTGTACGCTTTAAATGCTTTTCGTTTGGCACCGCAGCATATTAAATCACTCTTACCCTGTCATCTTACATTTTGCAGGCAAGAACTCCAAACACAATCTGGCACACAAATGCATCGCCATTCATCCCGAACCTAATGGCACAGCAAATCATTATTTTTAGGCGTAAAGAAAGGAGGTTCTAACACACTGAAAATGGAATGAAAATTACTAGTTTCTCTACCTCACTCAGTCCCACACTCCACACATTTTTTTTTCTAGAGCCAGGGATTCATTTGCATAATGCCTCCATACCCACGGGCCATTAGCACCGGCATGAGTGGCTCCCGTGCATAAATGTGTCGCCTTGATCAATCAATGCGAGCTACTGTACCGGTACAAACCAATGGAACTCCAATAAAGAAAATGATAAAGCCACGTCATGACATGCCACTGTCCAATATCGGAGAATTATTACTCGAAAGACCCTCAATAGAAAACGTTTGGATTAAAATTCGCATTTGAGATCATTTCTGTTTCAATAAAGAGGACATATTAATCGAATGTTCAGGTTTATTGAGAAAAATAAAGAGAGAAACTCCCTTTGGAGGCAACTTTGGGATTATAGCCTTGTATATGCAGGAAAACCTATAACACACTTAAGAAAAGGGAAAACCCCAAAAAGCATGATAGGCCCCCTTTAAATTAGATGATTTCCCTTTAAATTAAATGATTTCCCTTTGGCGCACTTGCTTAAGATATTGTATTTTTAGGTGGTATAATAGTGTGTGTAACACTCATCACTATTTTTTTAAATAATTTCTCAAGTCACTTACATGCTTGGTAGACTTGGTCCCTAATTTTGGAATAACAATGTGTATTTCAATTATTAGGATTGACTTCTTAAGCTTAGTATTATCTTACCCATAAAGAATAAATTCTGGTAACTCAAAGTCAAAAATTCCAAATGTATGAAACACATTAAACATATTTTTGGGATGACATTTTATTTGGTGGACAGGAGGCTATGTCAAAGCTTCCAAACATTGAATAGTGAAGGAAATATTTCTATAAAGTAAGGTTATATTTGAAATGCTTGGCCTTAGACTTAAAGGTCCCCTATTATACTGTTTTTCATCAACATATTATAGGTCTCAGATATATAGACATGTCTCTGATTGGCTGAAACACCAAACAGATAATTGCGGCATCCCATAATCCCCTCTGGTTCAGCCCTGTTTCCAAAGTGCTGATTCTCTGTCTGTTACTTTAGATGAAAATAAGGAGCCCCTCCCCACGCCCCTCTGAGAGAGATTTGGTTAAAAAGAACACAATGGTGCTCTAGGAGGAGATTCAGGTGATAAGGGGGGGGG
>NW_011333604.1:0-1027 GCF_000735185.1 Notothenia coriiceps
GGGGGGGTGCTAGTGGAGTAAACGGCGGATAATCTGTGGCTTCAGATGAGGAGGTGAGGCCCCCTCGTAACTGAATGAACCTGTATGTCAATCAAGTGGCAAATGTCATAGTAAGGATGGATGATAGGCCAACTATTAAAAATATATAGATATATTCTTTAATCATAACAACAATAAACATTATTTGATATTAAATGATATAAAACTGAGACAAAATTCTTTATTTAACCAATTTGACTGAAGCACTGACTCTGTGTTCTCCTTCAGTGATGCTCACAGTACATCATAAGTCCCTGTAGTGATATCACTGTGAGTCAATAACCTCTGAAGTGTGTTTGTGCAGAGATCCCCTCAGTGTCTCTGCTCCAGAAGTCCCCCTCCTCTCCAGTCAGCTGCCACGCTACAGGTTTCTACCCGGACAGAGCGGTCATGTTCTGGACCAGAGACGGAGAGGAGCTTCACAACAACGTACTTGGTGTGTTTTCTACAGGAATAATCAGTGTTAGTTCCTTGTTGTGTACGGGGCGGTGAATTGAAACACTTTTGAATTGAAACACTTTGCTCTGCTTTTCCTTTCAGCCAATAGAAACAACTTCCTCCAGCTCTGAGCTCACTGAGAGACTGAACCAGCCGGGAGAGTGAGGTGCTTCACATCAACTTTCCACCTGTTGTTACAGAACTCTTTATCTGCTCTCAAACCTCTCCAGCTGCAGCATTAGGGTTCAAACCCTTCTGCAGAGTGACCTCAGAAAGGCACGATGCTTTCAGAAACACAAATATTAGAAAAATCAATAACATCAATTCAATAAAATAGTTTAACACCAATTAGAAACATTCAACTGTACATCAGAAGCCAATCAAGGAACTGACTCAGGCATATTTCAGGTCTGAATAAGGTGTGTGTGTGTGTGTGTGTGTGTGTGTGTGTCGCACACACACACACACACACACACACACACACACACACACACACACACACACACACACACACACACACACACACACACACACACACACAGATTAGAAT
>NW_011333606.1:0-3969 GCF_000735185.1 Notothenia coriiceps
GTATCTTCTTGATATTTTCTATTCTATATTTCTATCATGCCTTGATATTCCCCCAATTTTGTATGTAGGCTACTCTTAATATTTAAATGTTTTCATCCAATAAAACGTATTCAACAACGAAATTCAATAACGTGCTTTAACCACTAGGCGGTGCGGGTTAGAAAGCCAGTGGTGTAGTTAATAAAACATAATAATATCAAACATAATATGACTATTAACTTTATTGTGAAATTAAAACAGAACGGTAAAGGAGAATACAGTTTCAGTCTCTCGATTTGAAGCTTATGCATTGTACCATGAACCTGTATATACCTGTAACAGTCAACTGCATGAGGAGTTGGAAAGGTAGTTCAGTAAATAATATCTTTAAAAACTACAAAAAAATCCCTTTCTATCAGCTGTGCACCATTATGGAGTAAATATAACCTATCTGCCAATTGGATCAAATATAAAAGTCAGCCGAATTAGTGTTGATACTGCAAAGAGACGTATTGTGTGAAAATAAATGGACGATGTTGTTTAATTGCTAATATATGTATGATCCACGTCACGTATTCAGTTTTGGCGGCATTTCTTACAGTTTGTCAAAAGGTCTTCTGATCAGGGCTCTATAAATAAATATCTAGGGCATATATGTAATATTTAATGCAGCCAAACCGTGTATTACAATGCCGTTATGTGATGACTTCCAAAGAGAAAAGCAAGAACACTCGGAATAAAGTATTATTTTATTTAAAAAAAATGTTTTTCCGTTGTCATATCATATAAACACAATATCCCAAAATGCACTGCGGCTAAAACAATCGGTATTTTAGCCTATCAAAACCTCTGAAAAAAGAAAGGTGTCTCTCAGAATCGAAAGAGAAAAACCTATGGGAAAAACACAAAAGCATTGTACACAAAACTATAAACCAATCAATGTCGTATAATTAACAAGGATAAACTGATGTTTTTTAGTGGATGAGTACTACAGATATCAGTGTTAAATCATTTGATCATTGGTTTTATTATGAAAACGTTGAGACCGGAAATACTGTTTTCAACCCGTAACTTTACATGGAGGCTGCCGCATACCTCAAATCATCTTCGTAATATCTATCAAACTATAGATCCTACCGACTGGACGTGGATTCAAAAAGTAGAATCTACACTTCTCGCTAGAAATGTAATCAAAAAGTGTTTTAATGGCCAAACTATCATACAATTTAGGATTTTACAGAGAGGGTTATTTGTGAATAAACGACCATCTGTAACGTTAGCATACAACGGGAGCACTAAAACGTAATTATAGGAAGTATTAAGCGCTTGAACAAACAACATATTTGGTCGTAATTAGGCCCTGAACAATCGGCCCATTTGGTCGTATGAGTTGGAGGACTTTTTGCAATTATCACCGAAACATTTTATACATTTAGATTTAGTTAGTGAAAGGTTTTAATGTCATACACAGCTACATTAGTTATAGTTATCACTAGGTCAACTGTTGTCTGGTCCATCTATCTTTATATCTTTGTGGATGTCTAACAAACATTTGGTAATCAACAAATATTTTTCACAAAAGTCTAATAAGCAATTTTTCGATTAATTTAGTTTATATGTTTGTTTATTTGTTTATTCTACGCATGGGAGTTATTTTAAAACAAAACATGTACACTTTTTTTGAAGAAGAACATCTTATTTTACCTGCCCCAACTTAAAAAATAAATGAAATAATAACAATACAAATTAATAATTAATGATAGACTGTTATTATAAAGTGTACATTTATAGGAACTGATATGATGGACTCAAGCATTAAGAGACGGCATGTAAGGGTTTGATGTTATCTAGGCTGCTGCATACTGTAACCACGTCCTCTCTTAACCTCACAGTCAAATACATATTATAGATTTAACTTTAAAACATCAGTTACTATTATAATACTCTTGACCTAGTAAATAGACGGACGTCCAGGACTGTTTGTGACTAGTTCTTAGTGATTTACTCTTCTCTCTTCTACCCTTTTACAGAGCTGGTGCTAAAATGCTCCATGAACTAAGAACAAAATCTTTATTAGAGTGTTAAATTACTCGCTGACAGGCCGATCATTTTGAACTGTTTCACCCACGTTGACCTACTCTTAGCATTAATGTGTTTTAAGAATATGTTTTCCACTTGATGTGCTCTAAAAGAAAGCGTGTTAGCAAAAGGAGAGAGAAACGAAGTTACAACCCGTCAGAGGGAAAAGAGAGTGGATATTTTCCCAGGAGCAGACTAAGCCTCTATTTTAACTTGATGTGTTTCGCTTTATCAGGTTTTGCCTCTTATCAAGTCTCTCAGCGGGATAAGTGTCACATTTTGACATTTCGTTTTTCATGAGCGGGAGATATAAAATATGATATATTTGTTGTTCCGCGGAAAATTCATTTTGCGAGACCTTCACATCATAAACAGTAAAAAGGGGGAAGTGGATCCTGGCAGTCGCTTTGAATGTTGAATAAATGCTGATTCGACAGACTGCGTCGTCGCTGGCAACCCGTGTAAATGTAGCGCCGGGTGGAAGTCGAGACGACATCTGCAGTCATCCATGGCATCGTTTTCTAAAATATAAAGTAAATACCTCTCTGTTTAGTGTGTTTCAAAGCAGTGGTGGATAGGGATGAATTACATTTACTCTTTGATACTTTATTCTTCCACTCCACTAACTCAAAAACTAAACTAACTATCAGTTTACATTATAAATTCAGATTGTAACTAATACTTAATATCAATCAACAAATAATTCAACATTTATACATCATTACAAGTCAAGATATCCGGTGGCAGTATATAACGCTTCTCTTGGCTAGCGCTACATACTGATATACATCAGCAGGAGAGGACTCTTTAAAGTAGAGACACTACATACTGATATACACCTGAACATCAGCAGGAGAGGACTCTTTAAAGTAGAGACACTACATACTGATATACACCTGAACATCAGCAGGAGAGGACTCTTTAAAGTAGAGACACTACATACTGATATACACCTGAACATCAGCAGGAGAGGACTCTTTAAAGTAGAGACACTACATACTGATATACACCTAACAGCAGGAGAGGACTCTTTAAAGTAGAGACACTACATACTGAAAATGAGCACCATATTTCCTTTTTAAGAACCAAAACTTAAGAGCCATCTTGAAGGACTCCAGATTTGTGGTGCCCTTGCCACTGGATGGGGTTTTTGTCGATGCCACACACAGTTAACTCCCCTTCTATTTAAAGCTTTGGCCGAGGGCACCATGGTCTCTGGATCCACAGAAAGACGCCCAGACGTTGCTGCCACTGGCTACATTTTTATAATCTTCTCATGCTGAGAGATCATCTCCACCACATCTTCAAAGCAACTCTTCATTCGCTCAATTTGTCACATGATACACTTCCAAATGTATGTGGAAAAAATAGGCTCCAATTATAAAATGATAGCAGAACACTCCCACTCTCCAACTGTCTCTCGATCGTCCTTTTTCACCCATTCTCCCTGATCCCTTCCCTTTCTCTCCCTCCATCTACTTCTCCTCAAAAAGGGAACCCATTCATCTTCCAAAAGCTAAATGACTACTTATCACATGAAGGCAGGGACGGAGAGTACAGAGGCAATGGATCCAAATTGAACAATATGGCATGTCAGTCAAATGTGGAGCAGGACTTAGAAAAATAATTTCATAACATTGGAGTTTTTAGAAACCAATAATGTTGGTGACAATAACCTCCAGTCAGTCTTAATAAGGCAAACAACCAACATGTGCAATAGACAAACCATTGAGAAAAGCACACACATCACCATAAATATGTTTACACACTTTTGGAATATTCTGGCGTTTTGTTGGAGTCCTTACCCCAAGTGAAGGAGTTCAAGTATCTCTGGGTCTTGTTCTCGAGTGAGGGAACAATGGAGCGTGAGATGGGTCGGAGAACCGGAGCAGCTGGAGCGGTACTGCAGTC
>NW_011333607.1:0-2604 GCF_000735185.1 Notothenia coriiceps
TGACCAAATACTTATTTTACAGAGGAATTTACCAATTAATTCATTAAAAATCAGACAATGTGATTTCCTGGATTCTTTCCATTCTGTCTCTCATAGTTGAGGTATACCTAGGATGAACATTACAGACCTCTCATCTTTTTAAGTGGGAGAACTTGAACAATTGGTGGCTGACTAAATACTTTTTTCCCCCACTGTATGTAGTCCTTTGTGACCCTGCAGAGACCAGGTTCACATGTAGTCCTTTGTGACCCTGCAGAGACCAGGTTCACATGTAGTCCTTTGTGACCCTGCAGAGACTCAGTTCACATGTAGTCCTTTGTGACCCTGCAGAGACTCTGTTCACATGTAGTCCTTTGTGACCCTGCAGAGACTCTGTTCACATGTAGTCCTTTGTGACCCTGCAGAGACCAGGTTCACATGTAGTCCTTTGTGACCCTGCAGAGACCAGGTTCACATGTAGTCCTTTGTGACCCTGCAGAGACCAGGTTCACATGTAGTCCTTTGTGACCCTGCAGAGACCAGGTTCACATGTAGTCCTTTGTGACCCTGCAGAGACTCAGTTCACATGTAGTCCTTTGTGACCCTGCAGAGACTCAGTTCACATGTAGTCCTTTGTGACCCTGCAGAGACCAGGTTCACATGTAGTCCTTTGTGACCCTGCAGAGACCAGGTTCACATGTAGTCCTTTGTGACCCTGCAGAGACCAGGTTCACATGTAGTCCTTTGTGACCCTGCAGAGACTCAGTTCACATGTAGTCCTTTGTGACCCTGCAGAGACCAGGTTCACATGTAGTCCTTTGTGACCCTGCAGAGACCAGGTTCACATGTAGTCCTTTGTGACCCTGCAGAGACTCCTGTAAATCGTCTTCCTATTGTCCCCTCAGATATCGTCCATGAGAGAGTGGTGCACTCTTTCATTTGAAGATGTTCTCTAAAACATATTTGGGTGAAAAAGTTTTAAAACTCCCGCAAAAATAATTCATTTCTGCTTTTTTTACATCCTTGGAAAGTATCATCAGGGAAACTTTGCAACACGGCCTTTAACACACTCTTTAATTTAGAGATGTCCCGTTTCTCTGAGGTATTCAGAGATGTGTAAAAGACCCTTCAGGTGCAGAATGAACCCGGCCCGTTCTCTACACAATATTTGAGTGAAAAAGCACTAAAATCCAAAAACAATCATTTCTGCTTCCTTTACGTCCTTGGAAAGTATCATCAGAGGAACTCAGCAGCTCGCTCTTTAACACACGGTGTAGTGTACAGGTCTCTGCTCCTCGGGTTAAGCGTTCCTCCTCCTTCCCCTCAGATATCGTGCACGAGCGGGTGGTGCACCTCATCCTGCTGCACGAGGACGTGTCGCTGCAGTATTTCATCCCGGCTGTGGCGTAGGAACTCTGCAGGAAGCCTCGTCTCTCTGTGAAGCCGGGGATAAACCCGTGTTCCCCAGCGTGGAACAAAGACCCCTCAAAAGAGGAAGAACTCTGAGGGTCTTTGGGACGTTTTAAAGACACTGAAGCTGGAAGACTCCAGAGAAGAGGAAGGACGGGCGGTAAATACACCATTTATAACGGAGGGTTTAGTTTGAAAAGGAGTTCAGATTGGCGTTAAATGTGTTACAAATATATATTTTTCTTCCGCAGCAAAGTAACGCCCGTCCACAAACCTCCATGTGATATTTAGTACGGTTTTATTTATTTTTCTACCAGATATCTCGATGCTAAATCCTCCAGAAATGTTCATTAAATAAAAAAAAACATGTATTTTTTCACTTTTGTCAACATTGGGCCGTTGTGGTGCATTCAGGGCCTGTCAGGAAAATCTGAAAAACCAGTTTCAACACTTTAATGGAAGTATTAAAAGGAGGATAAACCCTGATCACTGAGTCTTTGATCAATACAGTCATCTGGAGCTTATTGTTGTTATTAATTGTAAATAAACTAGCTTTCATTTAATGAATTAAAAAAGCAGACGTGACGTTGGTTACAGAAATGACTCAAGTGAACTTTATTTTGACAGTCAAACACACCTTACATAATATCTCTCGACAGCCATGCAGTCACTCACGAACTAAACCCTAAAAACACCAACTAATCTAGAAATGGTGATTTTTTTTAAACATCAAATACACGGTTTCCCACCAGAAGAAGAGAGGTGGAAAACGCTCAGAAAGAAACTGACTTATTTCCAGCTTTCTGACGTCATTTGTAGATTTGATCTATTATTAACTCTAAAACTAAACGATCCCTTCAAAATAAAAGACAATTCACAAAAATCATTTTAACAGTAAATTCTAAACATGTCTGTATTTAACAAAATAAAAGCACTGTCAGTTCTTCTGTTTGCACAAAAAGTGAATTTTCTTCAAAATAAAAGCACCTAGACTTATTTCAGTTATTGTGGTTACCCATTCAGTGGGTGTCTTTCAAAATAAAAGCACCCAGTTCTTGTGTTTACCCAAAACACTGAGTGTCCTTCAAAATAAAAGCACCTAGACTTATTTATTTTCTTACGTTTACCCATACAGTGAATTCCCTTCAAAATAAAAGCACCCAGTTCTTGTGTTTACCCAAAACAGTGCGTGTCCTTCAAAATAAAAGCACCCAG
>NW_011333608.1:0-1796 GCF_000735185.1 Notothenia coriiceps
CGTAGGAGGGCAGGGTGTGACCCAGTCCTGCATTTTAGAGCGAAAGAGTTGGTAAGACAGGTGAATAAAATGATTAATAATCACTCAAGTTACAATACTGACAAATACTAAAAGGATATATAAAGGAGTTTAAATTGCACGTTTGCAATTCTCATTAGACATTAATCGTTAAACAGAAGAAAAAAGTTGTATAGATAAATCAGATGAATGAGATCTGATTGACTGGATATGACTTTGAAAACAAACTCAAATAAAGAGGCCAGTTTTTAGGTACAAATGATTTCTTTGAATTTAGTTTTGTAATGGTTTAAGGTGTAAGAGATTTCCATCAAAATTGTAACCACATTTTGAGAGAATTGGCAGAGGAAGCAAATTAATGCTTGTTTTCAAACACTTTATGCAACTATTAGGAGTTGATAAGGAGAGATAATTACAAAAGCAAAAATGTAGAAAACTTGATTTAAATATGACATTTATTTTTTGTTTGAATGCGTTAATGTAAGGAAGGTTCCATATCTGGAATATATATTTCAACATTTCTTTAAATTCTTTCCCCTTTTGTCTTCAGCTTTTCTAACTAGTGCATTACAACCTGAGTGTCTGGCAAAAAAAGCATGTCATATTTCTGACCTGGCGCGCTGCCATTGGCGTCCAGCGTTCGACTGTAAGTGAGGTGTGCCAGCCTCACATTGAGGGGGTTCGAAGGCTCGTTGGGGGTCTGCGGCTGTAGAATAGGGTTAAAAAAAACAGACACATGGTTAGTGAATCAAACCGTGTTAAAGGTCCCCTATCATACTGTTTTTCATCAATATATTATAGGTCTCAGATACAGAACATGTCTCTGAAGTGTTTGGCTCCAAACACCAAACAGATCATTGCAGCATTACCCATAATCCCCTCTGTTTCAGCCCTGTTTCCAAAGTGCTGATTCTCTGTCTGTTACTTTAGATGAAAATAAGGAGCCCCTCCCCACGCCCCTCTGAGAGAGATTTGGTTAAAAAGAACACAATGGTGCTCTAGGAGGAGATTCAGGTGATAAGGGGGGGGGGTACCTTGGTTGCTGATTGGCTAATGGTTACACAAGACAAAACATCGTTATGACATCATAAAGTGGCCAAAATCTGATCAGCTCATTTTCAGACAGGTTTTTATAGAAATGGATCAAAAATCTTTGTTCCTGAAGCTTTCAGAGTCTCTTTCCACAGAGGGGACACATGCTGATGTAGAAGAGACATGAAGAAGAGGGGACACATGTTGATGTAGAAGAGACATGAAGAAGAGGGGACGCATGGTGATGTAGAAGAGACATGGAGAAGAGGGGACACATGTTGATGTAGAAGAGACATGAAGAAGAGGGGACACATGTTGATGTAGAAGAGACATGAAGAAGAGGGGACACATGTTGATGTAGAAGAGACATGAAGAAGAGGGGACACATGTTGATGTAGAAGGGACATGAGGAAGAGGGGACACATGTTGATGTAGAAGAGACATGAAGAAGAGGGACATTGTGGGAAAGTGCTCACGTCATCGTTGGGGAAAGCCAGGATACCCGGCGCTCCGTGGTCAGTGAAGTAGACGAACACATGATCGTTGGGACCGCTGCCAAAACAAAGAGACCGAGAGAAGTCAGTACGTGTTATCTGGATGAACCGGAGTTTGTGCATTGTCCTGATGCCTTATCATCTCTTCAAAGAGTCACTTCTCTTTTACTCTCTTGTTTGGTTTTTAAAAGCACAAATTCAAATATTTTTCATGACTTTCAAAGGAACTTCAATACAAATTCCCAGGACCAT